>NW_023651803.1:0-5503 GCF_015228065.2 Penaeus monodon
CCCTAAACAAGCCCGGGCCCCCCCTCGGGAAAAAACAGTCCCACCCGGAGGCCCCCCCACGGTAAGCCCGAGTGTCCCCAAACAAATGAGACAGCCTAAAAAGCTGACAAAGGCCGGCCAAAATAAAAGGGCCCCGGGTGAAGCCAGAACTTCGAAAATCCCAAAGCAAGCAAGAAAGGGAAAGGGATGTTAGTCAACGGCTCCGAGGGAAAAGGGGATCCACACTGAACACCTCCACGGGTTCACCGGGGGCATGAGCACAGCGAAAAGCATGCCCGCTCTTGACAAAATAAGCATGGGCACATCTGGAAATTTTCCCTTGACCTGGAGAAGGGCTTTTAAAAATTGGCAATTCCTTTTGAAATTTTCGGAGACCTGATCCAAAAAGGGAAAATAAAAAAAAGGAAAGCTCTTGGCTTGGATAGGTGACTCTTTAGGAATAGACGGGGCCAGATCAAATTCCAAGGTCACCATCACAGCACATGCCCTAGAAATGGAACCCACAGGGTGGGGTTCTCAGCCACCCCTTTTTAATACATTAACGTCCTGTACCTCAAAATAACCCCCCAGGGGGGTGCAAGATCATCTCCTATGCAGACGATCTTGCTATCATCTCCAGGACCATACTCCCAAACAAACCCACGTTTCTGGCCGGGTACCGGGATGTTGCAGGACAGGACAAAAGATCTCTGCAGCCAAAAAATCCAAAGCCAGGGCTCTGAGACGGATTTTTCAGGCACAACCCCTGAAACCGGGGAAAAACTTGGGTGGGTTCGGGAATACCTCTACCTTGGGGAAAGGATGGGGCCCGGACCCTCTCCTTCCCACAAGGAGGTCCAGTCCTGGTTGACCGAAAAAAATAAGACTGCCCGTCTGAGAGCAATGTGGAAACGCATAGGGGCCAGACACGAGTATTTAAAATCATTCTATGTAATGCGTCGGGGCCCATTGTAAACTTTCCCCGCTCTGTTGGCTTAAGAGAAAACAAAAAGCCCAAAACTGGAGACAGTCCAAAACAAAGCCCCCAGGGCATTCTGGGTGCCCCAAGGTGGGCGAGGTCCTCAACCCCCTTTGAGGAAAACCTTCTCCCCTTGGCCTCACAAATTGATCTAAGGGCAGCCAATTCTTATCAAAGGTCATCCAGGCCCCCGGGAAACCAAGCCAAAGACATAAAATGTCAACGCCTAAAACGGGAAAACGACTGTTTCAAAAAACCCCCCGGGCTGTCTCACCATCCAGGGTGTTAATACGCCATCAGCTCAAAGAAGAACTACTGGCCAAGGGCAGGGATTTCCCCTCACCCTGACTTTGTCAAGCTCCCCGGGGGCCAAACCTCGTAGATTTTCTCGGTCATGAGACTGGCAAGCAAAAGAATAAATACGGGATGCCCTACCTAAAGCAAAGAAACCCGGGGGTCATTGCAGCCATCACCCCTCCCCGGGAGCAAACATATTACAACATGGATCGGTCGATCCCTTGCCCCACAACCCGGCGCCGGCTTCGCAGCAAGGATGCCACAATATCCATGGGTAACGACGACCCCCTCCCGCTAAGGCAGATCATTTTTCTATCATGGGGGCACTGAGCCCTCGTCCCCCGAGGGAAGGACACGTGGTCATACACACAGACTCCAAAGGGCTTCACGGCTTCAGCACGCTCACCCACTGACAAAAAATCTACCTTTTTTGACTCCATCCTCACACTGGGACAGAGGATTCTTGCACAGGGGAGAAAATTATCATAAAATGGGTTCCCAGCTACATAGGGATCAGAGGTAATGAGCTTGCTGACAGATTAGCCGAGGTTGGGAGGGGTATGCCCCCTAATCCCTGATAATACATCAGACCAAAAAATTTCTTAGGAGGAGGTGTACGGGGACGGCCCCCTCCTTCCTCCTCCAGCTTCACAGAGAGGAAAAGAGATCCTCCCCTCGCCAGCTGGTACTCGATGCCACAGGCATGAACCACTGGGACTCCTGAAATAACAAAAGAAAGGACCGAAAACTTTTGCACAGAATCGCCTGTGCATGGCGGTCCCTACAAAACCCTAGAAAATAAAAGAGGTGTTCACGCATTGCGGCGACCAACGCCACATTGTAATTACTTGGAGATTCGTCACCGCAAATTTCCCAAACAAAGCCCGCAGAAAAACACCGTCGTGCTGGGAAAGAGATTATACGAGTGCTTACACCACGGCTCAGGGCTCCTGCTGGCAAACTCACCGCCACGGTAGGGACCGGTGTCAGACAAACAAATGAGACGCCATAAAAAAACTGACACAGCCGGGGCCATAAGTGAAAGGCCCGGACGAAGCCAAACTTTTTGTAAAACTCTCAAGCAATGATGTTAGATACTCTCTTTGGCTAGCATTCTCTTTACAAAATAGCATTTCTTTTAACCATTGTCCTTCAAAACCCCCAACCCCGGTCTCTGGTATTTGGGTAAATTTCTTTGATTCTCTTAAAAATGTTTTCATAAAGTTTTAAAATGCAACATTGACTAATTTGTGATAGTGATGCACTCAAATGTTTTCCTGGTACCTTCTTATTTAATAATTTCTTTAGGGAAATTGCCTTTTCTTAGACACATTTAAGAAATTCCAGATGAATCAATACCTTTTCCTCCCCCAATTTCCCCGACTTTCGAGTACCATTGTTAGGACCAGTACTTTTCCCGTTTCATTTGCTGTGGGGACCAATACACTTTTGTTGCAAAAATTGGTGGACCAGATTGAAGTTCCCAGGACTAGTCTATTGGTGGGTTTTGTTCTCGTAAAAAAAAATTTCTTGAACATTTTTTCCCCACGAGCACGACAACCTCGTCTCGTGAAAAATGCGCCTTGATACACTTTTTAGGTGAAAATGTCATTGGCCAGTATCCTTATCCTTTAAAACACTAAATGAGTTTTAAACTAAGATTCTTAACTTCATCACTTTTTCCCCCTGCAGCCACTTTTCCTTACTTTCTTCCATTCTATTTGTGAGATTTTTTGCTAGTTCATTTTGCACGGGGTTCCGTTTTGAAAATTGTGTTTTTTTATATAGGCTTTGACTCTGAGGGGAACTAGCTTGATGGGGTCTTTTTTTCTCTATTGTCGGAATTGTCTTAAAAGCTGCTATTGGGTTATTCTAAATTTAAAGGGGAAACCGAAAGATTGGTCTGTGCTTTGTTACAAGTATCTGGAAAAGTTTTTCCAAAAATCCTGTATAATTTCGTATCTTTTGATTAGTCTTAATGAAACCCGAGTTCGAAATTGAGGAAAAAACTTACCTTTCTTTAAATTTTTTTGAGGAAACCCGTCTAAATTTTCTATCAGGGGATTGTGGTCAAATTTGCGTCTTACTGGGATATTTTTTGGGGGAGTTTTTAATTACGTTTCGGTATTTGATATTACCCGCAAATCATCATATTCGTCTGGGGTGTACAGTGAACGGGTATTTGTGATGACCAAATTTCTCTTCTCAGGCCGTCGTCAGTCCTTTCCACCTTTTCTGCCAAACTTTAGCCTTGAAGTCCCCTGCATAATTTCTTTTGATTTAAAAAGATAAAAATGATTTATCAAGAAGCTGTAAAAGCTTTTAATTTGTTGGTTTTTCGTATCCACAATGGGACTATACTCCCACTGTGCTATGGTCCCCTGTGGACTAGCTGGACAATTTTTTTTTTAACTAGAAAAAATTCGGTTTTTTTAAGCCAAGTAGGATGGATTCTGATTTTTTTTTTTCCAGGATTAGCGCCTCTCCATTTTTAAAACCTCCTGCAAAGAGGATTTTTCTGGCCTTTCATAAAGTCGCCCGCATTGGGTCATCTGCTTCGTACAAATGAAACATTGTATATTCATTCACTCCATCTCGTGGAGAAAATTGTCCAATTATCCTGTTTAATATAAGCCCTAATATTCCAGTTCCCACCTTGGATAGTTTTGATTAGTCTGCCAAAATAATGCTTGTTAGTTGGTTTGCATTGTAAGAAAGACATCGCAAAAATTGAATCAGCTGCCGGGGACGGATCTTACAAGACAAATTTTTTGAGTCCTTTTACGCCGTTTTGTTATTCTCCTAAATTTTCCGACGACATCACGTATTGATGGTCCTTATACGGGGGGTGGCTGACCCTATTTTTCCCAAGGGGAGTTTTTGGGTTAAATCATGATGGGGGCTTTAAACCCCCACCATCTATCTACGATCAACCACCAACTACCGTATCTAGGCTTGTTTTACTAAAAATTATCAAACCCCCTGCGCTTTGTTCTCGCACGTGCACGGACACACCCAACACACACGTATAAAGGGCTTTCCGCGTGTGCCTTGTGCGATTTGCATAATTTGGGAAAATCAAATCGTAATATGAGGGTCGGTTAAAAACTTTAAATACATATACATACATATATAAAATATTTTTAAATAATATATAATATATATTATATATTTATAAAATTATGTGTATGTATGGTGTATGTATGAAATGTATTATGTATTATGTATGTTATATATATATATATTATAATATATTATATATATTATATATATTTTATATTTTATATATTATATAATATATAATTATATATAATATAAGACATGTCTAGTTATGGGTATGGCGGTATGCGGGGGTCGCAGCCAGCTGCCCAGGGGGGAAAGGGGGGCTGGCTGACTTCCCGCGTCGGGTGTTTAACACGAACTCCCGTAAACGGGTGAATATAAAATGTGACCTCTGCCCTCGCTGACGGGTGGTTCTTATTTGGGACTTTGGATCCTCGTGGTCACCACTACGTGGTCCCTGGGAACCCTAAATAGAATTATGCCATCCTATATTGCTGGGGCCACCTACTCGCGCCTCGCCCCTCGGGGGGGTTTCAAGGGTGACCTAAATTGGCTGGTCGTTTTTTTCTCGTGCGTTGTCCTGGTGCTCACGTGGCTGCTCGTCCCTGTTGTCCTCACCTCTGGTCCTCGTGTAATCTGTCCGTCCCGATTTTCCACACGTCGCTAAAATCTCGACAGGTCCTCCTTGACTTCGGATTCGTCTAACCTCCTCGTAGTCCCTACCCAGCCAACTCGGGGCGTCCCCGTTTCACAAAGTCCTCATAGATCTCGTCCGCTCCCTTTTTTGGCGGATGCCGTCCTCGTTCTTCACTGGATCTAGGGCTCGGGAAGGGGGGGTGGGGGTCTCGGCGCTGATACCGTGCTATACTCCTGGGTTTAAAGGGTCTGCGGCGTCTCGGGGGGGGGGGGGGGAAATAGAGGCGTCTTGGCAGGCAATGCCCCCCCACAACTCAGGACGACTTAACCCTGCTCTATGAAAATCCGGTCCGAGGCCTATGGCGATCTTCGATGACATCCTTCCCTCCTAAAGGGCCGGAACTGTAGCAGGATCTTCCTTTGGTGCCGTGTCGGCTATCGTTTTGGTCCGACTGCAAAATATGGGCGGGGGAAATAATCAACATGTAAGGGCCCGAGAAGAGAAAAAAAGGCAACGAGAAAGGGGGGGGTTAAATACCACTACCTTTA
>NW_023651804.1:0-5503 GCF_015228065.2 Penaeus monodon
AAAACCTTTGGGGGGGGAAAAAGGGGAAAGTGACTCTCTTAGAGTGTGTTTCCCAGAATGACAAACTGCTAAACCACCCAGTTCACGGTCGAACCCGTGAGTCGGCCACCATACACCCTGAACCAACCTGAGTAAACTCACAACTGAACACTAAATAAATTAAACCCCCACAACCGGGGGTTGGATAAGCCTCTCTCCTGTCTTCGATAGTTCCGTACTGTGATATTTGTACTAGTCAAAGCCTTTTTGTAATGATAAGTAAAAAACAGGGATTTTCTATTTTTGGGGTTTGGGTATATGGTTTTGGGGCCTTTGTTGAGAACCCACGGGGAAATCCTGCTTTTTTCTAGACTCTTTAGAACCCTGATATCAGAATGCGGCTGTATGTTTTTGGGAAAACAGTTTGTAATAACTGAAAGGGGTTTATGTGTCGGTATTTTAAGATCCTTTCTTTTCCCCTTTATTTGTTCAAATTAATTTTGGGTTTTTTCCAGGTTTGGGGTTTTTTTTTTATTAAAAAATAGCATTTTCACTGTTGCAAATTCTCCTGCGTCTATTAAAGGTCTATATAATTCGTTTTCACCGGGCGTTTTTCCTCTTTTCTGCCTTTACGCTCTTTTTTTTCCTGTTGTGATAAGGGTCACCTTTAGTTACCCGTTTGTTTTTCAATCGGGGCGTTCTTAGGGTTTAAGTTTAAAGTCCCACTCTTTTATGGTTTTTCTTTTTTTGTTTTGTCACTTTCGGTTCTTTATTGCACCATTTTTTTTTTTTTTTTTTTTTTGAGTTCCTTTTCTTTTTTTATTGGTACCTGAGTCTTTGTTTCATTTATTTTTGAGTTTATTTCCGTACTCTCCTCCTTTTATTTATAGTTTTTTAAATTCATTTAAATTTTTTTTTCCCCTGTTTGAAAACTTTCAGACCCTACTTTTTTTTGTTTAAACTTTTTTGTTTTCTCCGGTAGCTTATGGAACTGTCTTTATTATGTCACTGAACTGTTTGTTGTTTGGGCCTTTTTAGGTTTTCGTCCGAGTAGGGTTTTCTGTTTTGGATATTAAAGGGTAAATTCTGTCGCTCTGGTCTTCAAATAAGCGTGGGCTTGTTCCCTTTTCCTTTGAGGCGTATTTAATTTTACCTCTACCATTCTTGGTTGCTTTCAACATTTACTTTATTAATAACATTTTTTACTATATCGTGCCTTTTTTAAATTATGGCGTTTTTTTTTATTCCGAGGCGATTTCCAAGTCCACTTCCCCCTTTTTTTTTAAAAGAAGTATTCATATATTGGGGGGTTAGTTTTTGTCCCCTCTCATTCCGTGCCTTTCCGTGTTTCCCATAGGGTTTTTTTCTCCTTCTGTCTTTTACCTATTTAGGCATTAAATCTGAAAAGGTTTTTTCTCTACTGGCAAAATAAAACCTTCATTGAACTCTCTTTTTTTTATCACTGAGGCTGCGGGTTGGAGATAGACTTAAAAAAAAATTTAATTGTCCTATTGTTTACACTATAGAATTCCCGATAGCTTTTCTAAATTTAAACAAATGTTCCCTAATTCCTGCTTGCTCCCTGGGTTTACTTCCCCAAATACCCACCCTTTAGTATCATCTGTTCTTTCCCTAGTTTTCAAATTCACAAACCTCTACACCCCATTCAATGAAAAAGTTCCTAAGTATGCTAGTAAGTCGGATTCAGGTCTCATGTCCTTTTATTATGTGCAAAAGGGTTCTCACCGTACACGGCCTATTTTTAACCGGAGATTTTTATCTCCTCTGCTCTGTAACCGGGGGGCCCTTCGCCTTGGGGGAATGGGACTTTCCTCTGAAATCAGGGTTTTTTTGATTGTGAGGTGTATATAGCCGAGTTACCCCCGCACTTTTGGGTTTTGGGGTGTTCTCGGTTGTTTAAAGGTTTTCACGTATTGCATACCCCAAATATTGGTTTTTATAGACTTGTAACGTTTAATGTTTTTTTTTTTTTTTTCTAATGTATTATTTATATACACATTGTATATATATGCTTTTTTAATTTTGTATCATAAATGGTGATATACGTGTAGGAAATAAGTATGTATGATGTTATCATATTTAAAAATATATTATATAAATATATATATATAATATAAAAATTTATTATTATATATATATTTATTATTTTGTTGTGTTGTATTTTGTTATTATACTGTATATATGTTATATATGTATGTGTATCTAGCATATTTTTATATACCAATAAAAATTATATATTATATAAAAATTATTATTTTCTATATATATATATATATATAAGTATTTACTTTTTTTATTTATTTTATATATATTTATTAATTTTTAAATTTTATATATTTGTGGGGGTTGTGGTGTGTGTGTGGGTGTGTGTGGGTGTGTGGGTGTGTATGTGTATATGTATTTGTATTAGTAAATATGTTATTTTATTTTGTTTTTTATATTGTATGTATGTTTTAAAAATGCAATTATTGTATGTGTATTATGTTTCATGTATACGTTTAATATGTATATTTTATATATTTTTTAAAAATTATAATATATATATATTTTAAAATTTTATTATATATTTTGTGTGTGGGTGTGTGTTGTGGGGTGTGTGGCGTGTGTGTGTGTGTGTGTGTGTGGGTGGTTTTGTGTGGTGTGTGGGTTGTGGGTGTGTGTGTGTGTGTTATTATATAATATTTAAATAATTTATATTGTGTGTGTGTGTGTGTGTGTGTGTGTGTGGTGTGTGTGTGTGTGTGTTGATGTATGTTTATATATATTTATATATTTATATATATTATATAATTTTTAAATATTTTATATAATACATATATATATTAATTAAATGTTATATATATATTATTTTATATTATTTATTTAATTATTTTTATTTTGTGTGTGTGTATTTTATTTAGTTTTTTAAGTAACGTATGTTTTCGTATTTATATATGCATAATATTATTATTATATTTAAATATATATTTATTTCTTATCTATATTTTATATATAAATGCTAAAAATTTTGTGTGGGGTGTGGTGTTTTTTTTTTTTATTTTTATTTTTTTTGTGTTGTGTGGGGTTTAGTTGTTGTATTTACGTATGTTATTTGCCATATATTGTGTGTGTGTTTATTTATTTATATATTTAAAATTAAAAATATATATTATTATTATTTGGTGTGTGTGGTTGTTGTGTGTGTGTGTGTGTGTGTGTGTGTGTGTGTGTGTGGTGTGTGTGTATGTGTTATGTACGTATTTTAAAATATATATGCATATATAATATAATATATATTTTATATAATATATAAATATTATATATAATATATAATTGTGTGTGTGTGTGGTGTGTGGTGTTTGGGTTTTTTGTGTGGGTGTGTTTGTGTTTTGTGTATGTGGTATATGAGTATGTATAATATTCATTTTTATATATTATTATATTATAATATATATATAATTATATTATAATTATATAAACCTCTCTTGTAGGGCCCATCATTCGGCCCTTTACACTAGTGGTTGGGGACTTTGAACTCAACAGCGCTTCCAAATTCCGTTCCGCTCAAAAAACCACCTGCCGAGCACGCAATTTTCGCCTAGTGTGACCACCCTCCCTGTCGAGATGTCCCCAAGGCCGGTACCCGCTGCCCGCTTAGCTGCTGAACCCCGCCCCAAACAACACACATCAATAAATTATGTAGTATGTATGTATTGGGGGGGGGGGGGAAGAAAAGGACGCCATAGAAGGCCTGCGGATCGTTCAGTTTCATTTCCCCACCCAACCCACCCCACCTCTTTCTCCTTCCCCCCTCTTCACCCTCTCCATCCTCCTGCTCCTTTAGTCTCCCTCGCAACCTCATGTTGTTCTCCCGTTCTCCCCCCCATGCAGAGGGAACCGGTGTGAAGCAATGAACCCTCTGCAAAACTTTGATGTCTTCCGTTAGCAAATAAACAATTTTTTTTTTTGGAGATTACTTATTTAAAAACAAAAATTGTCAGAATTTCTTTGTTTCCCCGTTTAAAATTTCCCGTAAACTGAAAAAAAAAAAATTTTCATGACCCTTTCTATCGTTTTTTTTGTTGTTGTTGTTGTTTTTTTTGTGATTTTCCTTCAAAGTACATAAACAGAAAAAACTTTTATTTGCACCCGGGGCAAAGAGAATCAACAGGGTTTCCACAGAAAAAAATGGTCTGGGATGTACAGTGTGTTTGTACAAAATTTACTATTTGCAGTATTTCGATAAAATATCGATGGTAATGAAAAAACTGCAAAAAAGGATTGGCGAAGTAGAAAAAAATATAAGCTTTGTACATAAAAAAAAAAATTAGTTGACTTGTTTAGAAAACAAAAAATGATTTTACGTCCAAAGGGTTTTCGAGGAAAAAAATCCCGGGGTTCAACCTCAAAGGGTAGAAGATATTTATAGCTAACTCTAATTAACTAAATATCATGAAAAGATTAATAATTTTCCCCCTTCGAAAATCAAAGGATTTTTGGGTGAGGGGAGTCACTTTGGGTTTGGATTTTTGTCGTTTGGGCCCCGGTGCCCGGGGTGCACACTGGTTTTTTATCTTTCTAAATATATATTCACACTGCAATGATGTGTGGGGTAAACCCCCTTTAATATGTGATGTTACGAAATGTAAACCAAAGTTTATTCTATTTTTCTGTTTTTAATTTTTACTCTTGTATAAACTATGTATTGTCACATGCCTATTTCCCCCACACACATACATTAGTATGTCCCCTTGCTTTACCCTTTTTATTTGTCTCTTGTTTTTCACACTAGACATTCCAAAGTTTTTTTGTCTATCCCCTTCCCCAAGATTATCATTGTTGTAACACTACCTTTCTCACCATGATTTTTTATTTAAGCACGTGATTACCCTCTTTAGACCCCGTCCGAATGAAGCAATCCCTGTGGGGGGCCCCCTTGGCCAGCCTAAATCCATCAACTATGTAATAAAAAGGGGTCAAGACCTTTGGGCGCACCCCTTTCACCCCAGCCGCTCCTACCATACTCTTGTGGGCCCCTCATCGCTCTTTCAACTATGGCTTTGCTGACTTTGAAATCTACGCGCTTCCGAAGTTTGGGGCCGCATCAAAACACACCCTCCGAGCCCGCAATATTTTTGTCATAGTGTGAGCCAGCCTCCGTCGGATGTCCCCAAAGGGCCGGATAAAAGACCTGCCCGCTTAGTGCTGACTCCGACTCACAGTCAGCCGCTTCACACCCGCAGCGACCCCTCAACACCATCATCTGTTTTCCCCAGAGGATTCATCCCCCAGTCGCGACCAAACGGAACTCATCCTCTGACCCGTGCGCCCGACCTGCTCACCCCGCAGTGCTCCAAAACTCCCCGTCACCCCCAAAAGGGGCGGCCCGTCTCTGCTTCGTCGGGATCATTTCCCCAGCCTCTCCCCCCTCGACCGCACCCAACCCGAGTGTGAAAGGTTTTTTTAAAAAAATGATGAAAGCTTGCTTTTTTCCCTTAAAATTTTTTTTCATTTTTTGTTTTTT
>NW_023651806.1:0-5502 GCF_015228065.2 Penaeus monodon
CTTTCTCTCCTCTCCTTCCTCTTTCTTCTTTTCCCCCTCCCCCCCCTTTTCTTCTTTTTCTTTTTTCTCCTTTCCTATCCTCCCCTCTCTCTCTCTCCTCTCCTCTCTCTCTCTCTTCCCCCCCTCTCTCCCTCTCTCCCTCCTCTCTCCCTCCCCCCCCTCTCTCTCTCCTCTCCCCTCTTCTCTCTCTTCTTCTCTCTCTCTCTTCTCCCCTCCCCTCTCTCTCCTCTCTCCTCTCTCCCCCCTTCTCCCCCTCTCCCTCCTCCCCCCCCCTCTCTCTCTTCTCTTTTTCTCTTTTTTCTTCCCCTTTTTCTCTCCCTCCCCCCTTTTCCCTCTCCCCCCCCTCCCTCTCTTCTCTTACCCTTCTCTTTCCCCTCTCCTCCTCCTCTCCCTCTTCTTTTCTTTTTTCTCCTTCCCCCCTTCCCCCTCCCCCCCCTTCCCCCCCCCCCCCCCTCTCTCTTCTCCCCTCCTCCTCTCTCTCTTTTCCTCTCTCTCTCTCTCTCTCTCTCTCCTCTCCTCTCTCTCTTCCTCTCTCTCTCTCTCCTCCTCTCTCCTCCCTCCCTCCCCCCCTCTCCACTCCCTCTCCCCCTCCCCCCCCCCCTCTCCCCTCTCTCTCTCTCTCTCTCCCCTCTCTCTCTCTCTCTCCCCCTTTTCCCCCTCCCTCTCTCCCCCCCCCCCTCTCTCTCCCCTCTCTCCCTCCCCCCCCCTCCCCCCCCCCTCTCCCCCCCCCTCTCTCTCCCCTCTCTCTTCTCTCCCCCTCTCCCCCCCCCCCCCCCCTCTCTCCTTCTTTTCTCTTCTCTCTCTCTCTCTTCTCTCCTCCTCTCTCCCCTCCTCCCCCCTCCCCCCCCCCCCCCCCCCTCCCCCTCCCCCCCCCCTCCTCCCCCCTCTCCCCCTCTCTCTCTCCTCTCCTCTCTCTCTCTCTCTCTCTCTCTCTCTTCTCTTCTCTCTCCTCTCTCTCCCTCGCCACCCCTCATCGCCCGTGTGGAATCCTTGGCTGGCCGGTCCTGCCTTGTTAGGGAGGAGAGTTTTGATTTAACGAGGCCTTTGAGGACTCTCGCTCGCCTGGAAACAAAGATTGCAGAGTTGTCTTTGAAAATTACCCGCTGGCCATTTGACCGATTCCTTGGCAAGGTTTCGCCTCGTACAGCGACCTGGAAAAGGCCTGGTTATGTGTAGTTCTGAAAGCGGGCCCGGGGGGTATGTGAGTCGTATGTCGTTACCCCTACTCCTATTTCTGGGGAAATCTAAACCCTTGTTATTCTTAAAGCGTGAGTTGGGTTATGTACTTCTAGGGGAACCCCCGATTTGTGTAGTAGCCCCAAAAAACAAGATTAAGGGGCTATGGGGTCTACCCTCCCCCTTATGTGTGTCCCGAAAGCGGGAAAAAAAGGCTTGTGAGTCATATGTCTTTTCCCTTAACTTTGAAGTAATTGTTTTTAAACCGGGGTGAAAGGATGCCATAAAAAAAAAAATTGAAATTATTTTTTAAAATGTATGAAATTTTTTTTGTGGAACGAGAGAAAAAAAAGCGACTCAGGAAATGCTGATTTTGTTTCAAAGGAGATTACATGCATCATTTTTTAAATAAAAGTGGCACGTCGCAACAGAATCCACTGCATTTTTTTTTATTTAGTTTTTTTTTTTTTTTAAATTTCGAATTCAGTGGTGCCAAATACACTGATTTAAAAGGGATGCGTCCATTGAAACACGTTCAAAACGCTGCTTCAGAGACTCCGGAATGTAGTCGATTCCAACCCCTTTTTGCAACTTCTTTCGTCTCCCGCAGCGTAAACAAGGGCTGTGTGAGTTCTGCTTCTTTGTCTTCTTTTAAATAATAATTTTATATATATATATTAAAATTTTATATTATATATATATATAAATTTTATTATTATATATATATATATATGTGTGTTGTGTGTGTTGTGTGTGTGTGTGTGTTGTTGGTGTTGTGTTGGTGTGTGTGTGTGTGGGTGTGTATGCATACTACATGCCTACATATTATATATTATCTATATACTTTTATCTTTATATATTAATTTATATTCCTATCTCTTATCCACATCTATTATCCACCATCTATTTATATATATGTATTTATATGTTTATATCTTTACTTATCCCATCTATCTAGTTTTTATTTTCCCTAGACCCCTTCACACACACATCCAATGAAAGCGACGACAAAAAGCAAAAGTGAATAATACATACTACATACAGACAAAACGACAGGGAACAGGCAGAAAACAGACAGGGAACAGGCAGACAGACAAAAGGAGACGGCAGACAACAGACGACCGACAGAGAGACGACAACGACAACAACAGGGGACGACAAAAGCAAACAGACAATGACATGCGACGGCAAAAGACAACCAACAGGGAGGCAACAGACAGACGACAGCATCAAACACCACACCACACAGACAAAAAGACAGCAGACAACAGACAACGACAGACAGAAAAACAACAGACAAAACCCCAAAAAAAACGACAGACAAAAAACAGACAGCAGCAGACAACGACAGACTGCATAAAACAGACAGAAAACGACGAAAAACAGACGCAAACAAAGACAGCAAACAGACAGACAAAAGAGAAACAGACAGACAAACGACAGACAACATACGACAAACGACAGACAAAAGCAGACAACAGACAGACAGACAGACAACAGACAGAAAGACAGACAGACAAACAAAAAACAGACGACAGACGACAGACAAACAACAGACAAAAAAGACAGCAGACAGCAAAAAGACAAACAAAAGACTGACAAAAAACAACAGACGCAGACAAACGACAGACAACAGACAAAAAAGACAGCACCGACAGACAAACAGACAAAAAGCAGAAGACGACAGACAGACAGACAGACAGACAAACAGCCCCAAAAAAACGACAGACAGACAGCGACAGACAAACAGACAGACGACAAAAAGACAGACAAAAACAGACAAACGCAACAGACAACAGACAAACAGACAAACGACAACAGACAGACGAAGACAGACAAACAACAAAAAGACAGAAGAAGACAGAAAAAAGAACACCGAAAGACAGACAGACAGACAACAACGACAACAGACGACGACAACAAAAAAACCCCAAACAGACAGACCGACAGACAGACAAACAGACAGACAGACAGACAGACAGACAGACAGAGAACCCTCCCGCGCCGCGGAGCGAGAGCCGAGGCCAAGGGAACCGCGGGAGATGAAGCGCGATTTCGAGGGTCAGGTGGCAGCCACACGCCTGGCGGTTGTGCCTTCTCCCCCAGCAAACCCGGGGTCATTGGGGCTGGCCTCTGCTGGGAAGCTTGACACCCTCCCTCCCCCTACCCCTCTCTCCCTCCCTTCTCTTCCCTCTCTCCCTCCCTCCTCCCCCCTCTCTCCCTCCCCCCTCCCCCCTCCCCCCCCTCTCTTTCCCCCTCTCCCTCCCCCTCCCCCTCTCTCCCTTCCCCCTCCCCCCTCTCTCCCTCCCTCCCCCTCTCTCCCTCCCTTCTCTTCCCTCTCTCCCTCCCTCCTCCCCCCTCTCTCCCTTCCCCTCCCCCTCTCTCCCTCCCCTTTTCTTCCCTCTCCCTCCCTCCCCCCCCTCTCTCCCCCCCTTCTCTCCCTCCTCCCCCCCCCCCCCCCTCTCCCCCCCTTCTCTTCCCCCTCTCCCTCCCTCCTCCCCCCCCTCCCCCCCCCCCTCCCCCCTCTCTCCCTCCCTTCTCTTCCCTCTCTCCCTCCCTCCTCCCCCCTCTCTCCCCCCCCTCCCCCCTCTCTCCCTCCCTTCTCTTCCCTCTCTCCCTCCCTCCTCCCCCCTCTTCCTATGTCTTCCTCCCCCTCTCAATCCCTCCTCCCCCTCTTCCTCCCGCCTCCTCCCCTCTTCCTATCTCCTCCTCCCCCTCTTCCTCCCGCCTCCTCCCCTTGTTCAACTCTACTGCTCTTCCGTTCCTTCTTTGCTCCCTTTCTCCCTCTCCTTCCCCCTTTTCATCCCTTTCCCTTCCCCCATCCCTCCCCCCCCCCTCCCCACCCTCCTACTGTACCGTCTCCCTTCCCCCCTCTCCCCTCCCTTCCCCCCCCCTGTTTGTATTCATTAATATCCCCCTTTTTTCCGCCAATTTACAAGAAGTGACAGACCTGGGGAATTTTTATATATTATATTATATATTATATTTAATATATTATTTATATATTATATATATTATATATAAAATGGAAAACACTCTTCCGTGCGTACTGTGGAAAAAAAATCCCTATACAATAAAACTATCCCCTTTTAATTGTCGGTTTTTCTTTCCCTATACACACACAAACACACACACACACACCCACTCACACACACCACACCACACACACACCACACACACCCCACACACATATTATATATATATATATTATATATATATATATATATATATATAATTTTTATATATATATTTTATATATTAAAAGAGAGAGGGGGGGAGAAGAGAGAGGACAGAGGGAAAACCAAGATCAGCCAGATGCAGCACAAAAAAAAATTTAAAAAAAAGTCAGGAAAACGGGCCCTTTAAAACAAAAATATGATGATGAAAAATGATAATGGGGTTGATAAAGATTTTGATAATAATAATGATAATGATAACAATAATGAAAATAATAATAATGATAATAATAATAATAATAAATAATAATAATAATAATAATATAATAATGATAATATAATGAATGATAATGATAATAATAATAATGATAATAATATTGGTGATAATAATAATAATTGATAATGATAATAGTAATAATAATAATAATAATAATAATAATAATAATATATTAATAATAATAATAATAATGATGATGATGATGATGATGATGATGATGATGTGATGATGATGATGATGATGATGATGATGATGAATGATATGATGATGAATATAATAATAATAATAAAATGATAATATAATGATGATGATATAATAGTAATAATAATAATAATAATAATGATAATAATAATAATGATAATAATAATGATACTACTACTACTACTACTACTAATAATAATAATGATAATAGTAATAATGATACTACTATTACTACTACTACTGATGATAACAATAATAATAATGTCATCAAGAATAATAATGATAAAGATGTAAATGAGGACGATTATAATAAAAAAAAATCGGTAGCGATAATAGCAACAGCAATAATAATGATGATAATTATAATAATACCAATTATTCACGATATAATGCTACCGTTGCTGCATCTACTTACATAAATTGAATTTCTTATCACGGGAGGCGAGGGGGAAGGGGGAGGAGAGGGAGAGAGAGGAGGGAGAGAAGAGGGGGGGGGGAGAGAGAAGATGGGGGAGAGGAGGAGGAGGAGAGAGAGAGGAGAGAGGGGGGAATGAGAAAGGGGGGGGAGAGAGAGAGAGGAGGGAGGAGAGAGAGAGAGAAGAGAGGAGGAGGAGAGAGAGAGAGGAAGAGAGAAGAGAGAGAGAGGAGAGGAGAGAAGGGGAGGAGGGGGGG
>NW_023651807.1:0-5502 GCF_015228065.2 Penaeus monodon
TCGGTTTTTTATCCTTAACCCCTGCAAGGTTTTCTAGGGTACTTCCTGGCGAAGGAGAGGTCCGGTCTACCTTTACCCCAAGGTACAGGTATTCCTGAACCCACTCCAAGCTTTCCCGGATTTTCAGACTTGTGCCTTGAACTCTCTGTCTCAAAGCCATGGCCTGGATTGGCTGCAGAGATCTTTAGTCCTGTCCTGCAACACTCCTCGGATACCAAGTCCAGACAACGCTGGGCTTTGTTTAGGCAATGTGCTCCAGTGGAGATGATAGCAAGATCTGTCTGCATAGGAGACGATCTTGCACCCCACTGGGAGGTTTATGTTGAGGATACAGGACATTAGTGTGTTAAAAAGGGCTGGACTGAGAACCCCCCTGTGGCGTTCCTTTTTCTAGTGGCATGTGCTGTGATAGGTGACCTTGGGAATTTGACTCTGGCTGTCTATTCGTAAAGTAGTCCCTATCCAAGCCAAGAGCTTTACCTCTGATTCCTTTTTGGATCAGGCTCTCCTGAATGGCAAGAGGATTTGCCAATTCAAAAAGCCTTCTCCAGGTCAAGGAATACTGCCACAGAGCGCCCGTGTTTATTGTGCTCAAAGAGCGTGGCTATGCTGTGCGCTGTGCTCATGCCCCTGGTGAACCCGTGGAGGTGTTCGTGTGGGGCTCCCATTTTCCATTGGAGCCGGTTCAGTACCATCCTCTCGGCAGTCTTGGCCAGACAGCTGAGGAGAGAGATGGGGCGGTACTTCCCCGAGCCAAACTTCCGGCTGATGCTCCTTTTATTTGTCCCGACGATGTTTACGACGACATCCTCGTCACCCCACACGGGGAGACGGCCAATCACGGATGACCTGGGCCCGCCCACTTTGACCGAGAATACATCGCTGAAGGTCCAGTGTATGTTCGGGAAGAGATCTCCCCATGCGGTGAGGCGACCAATCACAGGCAAGCTAATGCCGTCTCGCGAGCTCCAGTGAACCTCATGAAAAGGACAGCAGTGCCCAAGATGAACTTGACACAGACCTACCAGGAGCATGACCATTATGAAGTGGATACTGTGTTCTGTGACTACCTTTTGGATTACCTGTCTGGATTTTACACCACGGATGCTGAAACAAGGTTGTACTGACCCTTTTTACTTGCCAACTGGACGTGTTTCATTCTTTTACATTACGTTTTACTGTGAACCATTTGTGCTTTGAACTTCTTTTTAGTTTATTCTGAATTTTACTTGCTTTTATCTTGTGCCTTACTCGTTTTTTTATTCGTGCTTTACCCTTTTACGCGTCTTTTACTTGAGCTTTTGCTTTTTAAGACTTTTCTGTCTATTTTGACTATCCTTTACTTCCCCTCATGTCAACTTTTACCAATTTCTTGTGTCTTTTTACGTATTGTAACTTAGATGTTAGTTCTTTTTACTGTTTTTCTTAAGCCCTTCTGGCGTATTTTTAGTAATTCTTAAGCCCTTCTGGTACCTATCTTTACATATTAACTTCTGCATATTCGTTTTATTCGTTTTAGGATTGTGTATTTTATTTGTCATGTATCATCTACATGCTGGTCACGCTCCTGGTAGGCCTTCATCTCCGGGAATAATTGGCTTGTGAGGTAGTGTGGGTTCTGAGCCTCCAGCTTGGTCCCCTCCCCCCTTTTCGAGGAACGAACGGGGCCCCGTTACTTGGCCCCCAAGCCTGAAGTCTCCTGCCTCACGGGAGGCCTCATTTGGGTTCCTCATTCGTATAAGCTTACAATAGATATCACATAATAATACTATTCATTCACATATTGAAATTCAACATTAATCTGGAAATAATGTTATAATGCTAATTTTTAAAATTCTTTATCCTCTTTTTCGATGATCATTCGATGTCATTGTAGAACAGCTGCTGTATAGCTGGACACTGTTTTGTGAAGCAATAGTAAACAGTTTTGTTCTGGAATAATTAATGGTAAAATTAGAATATGAAAGAGATTACTGAAAAACCTATTGCAAAATGTAGGTAACCTGTAACATACTACACTGATAAATACAAACCTAACATATATATATATATATATATATATATATATAATATATATATATATATATATATATATATATATATATATATGTATATTATATATATATATATATATATATATATATATATGTATATATATACATATATATATATATATTATATATATATATATATATATTATATATATATATATATTTGGTTTTATAATTGTGTGAAAATTGTTTAAATACAAAACGTAAGGCTATCTAATCTTAATAATGAGTGATTGGATTTTCTTAACCCGATAGAATAATTTTGTAATAGAAGATGGAATGATTGTACAACTAGTGGGTGATTAAAGTAAATTTTTCTCAAATATTCTTCAGCATTTTTTTTTTTTTTATTATTATCATTTGGTGTAACTGATCTTTATTTTTTATCAGGATTTAAGGCGGTATTTCATGTATACTCAGATTTTTCTCGGCGTATACTGCCCAATTTTGCCATAGACGATGTAAGAATAAAAGAGCTGCATGAAAACCCCAACACAAAATGTAGATAATCTATACTACATTTTCTGAGGCTGAAATGTTAATAATAACTACATTCTCTTTATATGTGATAAAGTAATTTTGTAACAGAAAATCTAATGACTTTATAAGAGTAACTAACGTAAACGGATATCCTTCTTACTATTTTTTTCAGACATTTTATTTCAGAGATTTTTTTTTTTCTGTAGTCATGGAAATTGCCTTTCTCCAGAAATTCGAGCGGTAATACATTATATGCTATATGAATTTTATTGATTTTTGTCACAGAGAATTGGTATTTGAAGATGCAGCATACCAGTAACATTATTATTAAATCTCTGTTATCTTGCGAACAAATATGGAACATATTGCTACGCCAGTGGGTCTTTGTCTCTGTGCGAAACATGTGTTAACATGAAGGGACCTGGGCGAACATGACGCAGCTGGCTGTGAGCGGAGGAGCGGAGGAACAAGCCGATAGACGCAGTTGGGTGCTGCTCCTGTGAAGACCTCGTGTGTGCCTTTGTGACCTGATAAACTTTGTGTTGCCCTATTATAAGCTGTATCGTGCAGTGTGACATGCTGGTGTCCCCCCTGTATTGTGCCTATAGAAAGGTGTATGGGTAAATAACTTGTGTAAATAAAGGAAAGACTGTCATCGTGTGTTTATTTCGTGCCCTGCCTCGCCACTTGGCGTTTCCCCTGGTGGTGTTCTGGGACGCTGTGGTGCTCGGTGCCTCTTGGAGCTGTTCAGTGTTCACGACCCTGTGAATAGCACGCCGTCTGCCTAGCCTGCCTTGTGTTGGTGGCAGAGAGACGAGGCGGTCGGCGTAACAATATTTACACTGTGATAAAGTAAATAATTGGTTAGAGAGTGAAAAAAAGTTACAAATGAAACCGACTTCTTCATTTATTAATATATTTCTCTTGCTAATTTTAATTTCAAGATTATTAACGGAAATTTCATAGGGAACATCTCTCCCATACCGAGAGTACTTTATTTTACATATTAACTTGTAATAAATTTATTAACTGTAAGAGAGAAGTGCATCTATGTTTTACACTTTTGGACATCAAAGAAAAAAGATGAAGTTTTAAACGCAATTATATTTATCTAAATTATTTGTATTATCACGTATTTATATAGTATTAAGGTTTATTCACTTCTGCTCAATCATGATAAAATGTGGTCTTTCCCCTTTTGTTTTCAGCCAGAAACCTATTTTTGCTTCAGTTTGGTTGGAACAATGATTCTTTTAGTTTACTTCATTACAAAAAAATAATTATTACTTATTCGAGCTTATCACCCATTTTTGCCACATAGCAATATCCTTTGCAGATTTTTTATCTTCTTTTAATCCATTACATTGCAATTGGGGAAACGAGGGTTTAAATTCTTCCACGACCAAGTGATTTTCGACTTCGTATGTGGCAAAGGTAATTGCAACATTGTCATCTTTGTTTGATAAAATTCTCTTTTGAAAAGCAATGCTTAGCTAGCTTCTTGTTGGTCGCGATCGGGTCTCTCTATAGTAAGGCTGAAAGAGCATAAATCCTATAACGTATTCGAGCTAAATAATTTAAGGGCAATGATTCGAATCCCATCATTTGTAGTATAGCTAACATTTATACTGTTTATGGTATTCCCATAACATTTACTTGTGCTGTAATTCTATTTTGTGCATTTGTGAATGTGAATAATAATAAAAATTCCTTTTGAAAACAATTGTTAGCTTGTTGCCCGTTGTTCGCGATCTCGATTCTCTCTATATTAAGGCTGAACAAGCATAAAACCAATAGGGTATTCGAGCTAGATAAAATTATAGAAAGTGGTTCGAATCCCTACGGTATTATTATCTCTACTGATAATAATTTTTACTACAGACAGAGAAAGGGAAGTAGAATGATTGGGCATAATATCACTCTCGCGCTGTGTACACCCGGTAAAGACAGTGTGGTTGTTTAGTTATTTAATCTTTAGGTGATACGGTCGTAAGGACGAGCTGGCAAAGGCGGGTAAGATGGGATACATAATTTTTTTCTTTTTAAAATCGGACAGTAAATCAGTGTCGTATGTTATTTGTTCCTGTATGCATGGGAATGGTCTTTATTCAGAATTTGAGCAGTAACGCATTATACGATATTTGATTTTTATTCACTTGTTTGAAATGCACTCGGTGTAGCATTAACGTCCTTGTTAACCTGTTTCTTGTGAGCAAGTTGAATCACATTTACAGGGTGATCAAAAAAGAAATTTTTGAGGGAGTGTAAATGTCAAAATACGTACAAAACCGGATGTACGCCACACCTCCGTCCAAGCCGCAGCCCTTCTCCTTTGGGCAGGACACAGATGTCGCCGGCCTTCTCTTTTCGCACAGGAACAAACATCCGTCCTCGAAGGGAATCGCCGCATAAAAGGGCCGTCCGTAAGGCAGAGACACACAGAGAGGACACAGCAGACGGCCCCAAACCACACAGGGTCCAGCTCCACCCCCTCGTCTTCCACTCGGACACGGGGTCTCTTGGGGGGTTCCTCCATATCTGTCGTCAAGAATAAACCAGCAAGCTAAGCCCCTTTTCACTCACCCCCCCAGTTTCCCTCTCTTTGTCCGCTCACATTCTAGTTTACGCCGGGGTCCTAATCTCTCGTGTCACTCATATTCTGGTGGCTTACGGTGGCCCCTCGCTTACATCTGGCGAAGTGGTGCTCCCCAAATCACGTGTCGCTTACATTCTGGCGACCAGCGGTGGCCTTTTCGCTTACATCTGATGGCAGCGGTGTTAAGAACCCCACAACGCCGACGCATATTCGCCTACCACCTCGCTCCTCGCCGACGCCTGTTGCCGATCCACGCGAAGTGCCTCCCCGCCTTTTTAACGCCCAGCCATCGCTACCAAGTCCTCTTCGATTACGCCTACCCCACCATGTCTGTCCACTACTTCGTGTGCCCCTCACGCCTGTGCTACCCCCCTG
>NW_023651808.1:2500-5502 GCF_015228065.2 Penaeus monodon
AAAGTACAAGTGGCCGCTCTTAATAGAAACATTTTTATTTTCTCTTAATTACTCCCATTCTCTAATAAACCGTATTTTTATCTATTCACTCGTTTAGACCGGTTCCGCCATATTAGCTCCCTCTTCAACCTTTTTTTGTCGCTATCCAAATAACCTGTTTCTCTCGCTACTTTGCGCAAAACCTTACACTGCGAGCACATAGTACTTAGTCTTTTCGCTTCATTTATCAATGCCGACACACACACACGCACGCATGCACACACACACTCACACACACACACGCATGCATGTACGCAGACACCCACGCACGCACGCACGCACGCACGCACGCACGCACGCACACACACACACACACACACACACACACACACACACACACACACACACACACACACACACGCAGCATGTACGCACACACCAACGCACGCACGCACGCACGCACACACATGCACACACACTACACACACACACACACAACACACAACACACACCACACACACACACACACACACACATACACACGCGCTGTTACAAGGGCTTGAGGGGTAGTTATGTTGTAGGATGGCTTCACTCTTTATTTTTAAGAGTACAACTAAGGGTAAGCGGTGAGCATGGGGTCACGTGTCAGGCTGCCCGTCTGGACGAGGGGAGCTAGGCCGACCTTACCACGTCGGGCGTTTGGGCACGAACGTCGGGTCAAGCGAGGTCAGGACTAACGTCATCTACACCCTGCTGAATCAGTGGCTCCAAATTGGACTTGGACCCACTGGTAAACAGCCCTGGTCCTATTGGTAACAGAAATAGACTTATGTATTTGCCTATTGCCGGCCGCCTACTCGTTGCCTCACCCTCGAGGCACCTTAGATCTTCCTCAGGTGACCTAACTGTTATTGTCTCGTTCTTGGGTGGGGTTGTCCTGGTGCTCGCCCCTGTGGTCCCTTTTTCCTGGTCCTCGGTGTAATCTTGTCTGTCCTCGACGCCCACACATCCTTGAAATCTCGCACAGGTCCTCCTTGTTTCGGATTCGTCTAGACTTCCTCGTAGTCCTCGTCCAAGCCTAACTCGATGGCATCCTCGTCCACACGTCCTCACAGATCTGGGCCCAAAGTCCTTCTCGGCTATGCTCGTCCTCACGTCCTCTAATCTTCATTTTGATCTATGGGCGTCTGGAAAGGGCCGGCACCCTCTGGGCGGCGTACCTGTGTGGCTGCTCCTGGAGTTGATGGATCTGCGGCGTAAGGCAGGCGTCGCCCATCCTCAGCATCCTGGGGTGATTGGACCTGCGCTGGCAATTTCCTGGTCCTTCGCTGGATCTAGGGGTATTTTCGGCAGGCACGCCATCTACTACTCATTGGACGGCTTAACAGCTGCTATGAAAAAACATCTGGTCCACAGCCAATGAATTTTCCCCGATGACGTCCCTTACCACAGCATCCTCAGGTGACCGGTTCTGCAGCAAGGTCCTCCTTCGGTACTGTGTCGGTTATAGTCGGGGAACCAGATCATATACGTAAGGGCCAGATAGTGAAGAAAAAAAAATGGCAATAGAGAAGAAGGGGTGTTAAGTTTCCACTAGCCGGTTATTTATTTAGATTTGCAGTTTTTAATGTTGGTTCTTAATTTATTTTCATCTTTTTTTCTTTCTTTTGTCTTTTACTTGACAAGATGAAAAAATATTAGGTGAGGGAGACGTCAGTAGTGATCCGCATGGACCTGGCTTGAACTATGAACTGTCTCTGATAGATATGAGAAAGGGAAACGACAACGCCAATCTGCAAGGATTTTCTAGAACCCCATTGTCGACACACAGAGAAGAAATAAATGTACCGGTCACTCATCATGACTGACAAAATCGCGGGCTAAAGAGATACATCATAGATCTTTATGCCGGCAACTACAACAGCAACAAACCCTATTAATGAAAAAGGGTTTCAGTGTCTTTTTTCCTGCATGGATGAGTGAGTGAGTGTGTGCATGTGTGTGTGTGCGTGCGAGCGACAGCATGTGTGAATGAGAGTTAAAGTGATCTCACACGGAAAATGTAAACACAAACACGAAGACTGACGTTCACTATTATATAACTGAGGTAAATTAGCAATGTAACTATATAAAATTATTTCAAATACCACATTGAATTCAACATTTAATGATATGCGACCGAATGTACGCACTAATGAATGGTGCATGAAAAAAAATTCGTAAGTTTTTTTAGCAAACAAATCTTCTCGGGGTCAGAAAATCTGAACTGCCGAGGTAGCCATGTCTAGCTATGCATGTTAGACTTCATTGACAGGGGGATCTTATACTCAAAATGTCGTATATTGAAGCGAACCGAGCCAGGAAAATCTATAAATAACCTGCTCTTTTCAGCGTATCTGTTATGGGCACTTGTGACATTCCATATGGGTATCTACGAATCACACAATTGCCTTGGGAATTACCCAAAACTTGCAAGCGACTTCAAGAGGGTGAGAAGGGTGTGATTAAAAATGAATAAAGATTCTAGTTTAAAAACCCCAGTCCTACACTAAAATTTAAAGGATGTAACCGTTACTGATGGAATGAATCGAATGTCAGAGTGGAGATCTATTTGGCGATTTAAGCAACCCCCGGGTAATATCGGGCAATTTTGTGCACTATGAAATAGGGGGAGGATCCTACCCTATAATCAAAATAATAAATCTATATGAAATCGCGTTACAAGCTCTGTTCTAGCGCCGATAGAATGTGTCACCAATGAGCAATGTAACGGTGTTTTTGGTTAATCCCCAAGGTGTCAAACAAAACAACAACCAAATACGGGAAAAATGAGCGGTCCTTTTTTACCCCTTTCCACATCCCAACCGACTGAAAGGGAAAAGTGAGGTCAAGTCGAGATGGGGAAAAACAAGCGGGTTTTCTATTGACCTTTTCCTCGTCCCAAGGACCAGAAGGGAAAAGAGAAGGTGCAGCTCCCATGTTTTTGGGGCGAAAGGGGAAGGAACGAGAATAAAATGAATTGA
>NW_023651810.1:0-5501 GCF_015228065.2 Penaeus monodon
TCTTTTTTTTGCGTTTGGTTTTTTTGGGTTTCGGTCCCCCAAAAAATTTATCCCCGGTACTTCACTTCTTCGTTTTAAGGTTTGTTTTTTTTTGGTTTTTTATCTGTGACATTAATCTGTGTCACCTGTCCCCTACATGGAGGGTACTCTTGTAGAACATATTTGTTTCATTTTTTTTCCCTTTATGAGCGTATGTACAACAAAAATGCAATGTGAAAGTAGGTTAATTTTTTCCGGGGGTATTGATTATTTTGTTGTGGACATTGGTTGCGGTTTGCGGTTTGTGGTTTCGTCAAGGTCATGATTAGTCAGGGTCACTGACCTATTTTCACATTATGTACGTGTGTGAGGGTGTTCGTTTTGTCTTTAAAAACCCCATACTTATATATATAATATATATATATATATATTATAATATATATTATTAATTATTTTAATATATAAAATATTCTGCATTGTATAATAATACATTAAAACTTTTCGGGATATTTAGGTAAAAGATACGAGTAATTTTATGTGACATGACCTTTTATGAATTGAAGCACGGTAATATTAGAGAATATTGATGAAAAAATGGGGAAAAATTATATAGAAAAACATATTTATACAAAACGTGTGATATACCGAATAAAGAAAAAAAAAGTCTTAAATTGGGTTTTAGAAAAAACATTTGTTATTCTCGATTTATCTTTATTATTTTTTATATCATTATTAAATTTTATTATTACATCATCATTATTATTATCATTATTATTATTATATTTTATTATAATTATTATTATATTATTATTATATTATAAATAAATTTAGTTTAATATTATATAAATATATATATATAATAATATTTTTATATTAAAATATTTTTTTTTTTTTCAAAAATACCCCCGACATGTTTTAAACCACTTATTCTTATTCTTTCGTTTAGAAAAGTTTTTTGTGGGGTCTTTTATTTTAATTTTTTCAGCCTATGTTTTCAGCCAAGTAATGTCATGATCCCAAAAGGGTTTGATTTTGAAGAACTATATGAATATTTAGTTTTAAAGTAGTTTTTAGCTTAACGGGGTTTTTAAATTTTTCCTTTCATATTTCAGTTTATTTGTTTATTTTTTTTTTAAATATTTTCTTTATAAAAAATAATAAAGAGAGAGGAGAGAATTTCTAATAAAAAAAAAAAAAAAAAAAAAAAAAAAAAGGGGTCGTTGCGTCGGGTTGTAATTCGCTCTTTTTTCCTTTAGCGATTCAATTTTTTGTCACAGAAATAGACACAACATTTCCTTCATTGGAGGGTTTCCAAATTCTGCTATGAGTGATGGATCGACGGCCAGTCTTCGTATCAGGAAAAAAAATTTTCTTTAGACTGGCCTTTTTTGGTGTGAATCTGTGTTCCCAGAATGGGCGGTCAAAACCATTTGGGTGTGTGTGTGTTTATAAATATATAAATATATATATATTTATATATATATAAAATATAATTTTTTAATATTATTTAAATATGTATATATAAATTTACCAAAATATATATAAAAATATAAATAAATATATATATATATATAATTTAAACACATATTAATACAAATAATTTAATATATATATATAATATATAAAATAAAATTATAGTAATTAAATATAATATATATATTATAAATTAAAACACCACACACACACACACCACACACACACACCACAACCAAACACATTAAAATTATATATATAATATAATAATATATAATAATATAATATATATATACAACACAACACACACAACACACACACAAACCCCCAACACACCACACACACACACACACAATATATATATTATATAATTATTTATATATAAAATATATATATATTAAAAATATACATTAAAATACATATATATACATTTATAAAATTATTATAGTAATATTAATATAATATTAAAATAAATATATATATAATTTTAATATTTATATTATAAAAATATAAATAATTTTAAAATGCACACACAGACACACACACACACCCTCTGTTTTTTTTTTTTTTTTCCTCCCCCTTTTCTCCCCTTTCCCCAATTTTCTCTTTCCCCCTTCATTTTTTCCCCTTTCTTCGTTCCCCCCTTCCCCTTTTTTGTTTTTCTCTCCTTCTTCCTCCTTTTTTTCCTCTTTTTTCCCTTTTTTCTCTTTCCCCTCCCTTTTTCTCTCCCCCCTCTCTCTCTCTCTTTCTCCCATCTCTCCTCTCTTTCTCTTTCTCTTCGCTCTCTCTTTCTCTCTCTCTCTCTCTCTCTCTCTCTCTCTCCTCTCTCTCTCTCTCTCTGGATCCTTCGCACCCTCTAATCATTTCTAAATAATAGAATTAATGACACAGTTCATCAAAGCCCTGACTTCTTAAAAACCTTTAGCTAAGATAAGTCTATTTTCTATTGCACGATAGATCACAATTAACTTGGATTCTCGTCAGGTAATTTCCTTGATAAGAAAATTTGATTAATGGTCCCAAAATAGCTGTTAGGAACGGTAATCCATTTGTTAAACTAGCTTGTTTTCACCCTTGTTTGTTTAGAAAAAAAATCAATAAAATTTCCTTATATCCATTTCTGTTTTCTCTTTATCTCCTCTCATTATTTTCTATTTCAATTTATAAATGGATTTAGTCGTCTATACCCATCTTTACGTCTTTATCTATCATCCCGTTTATTTTCATCTACGTACGCCAGTCTGTTTAGTTATCCATCAATTTATCTATCTGAATATCGATCTATCTACATCCTTGTGAGTGTGTCGTTTCCTTCCCACCTCTAATCCCTCCTCCCCCCTTTCTACTTGCTTCCCTACCTCTCCTTCTTTTCCTCTCTTCGCCCTAATTTTCCTTCCCTCCCCTTCCTCTCCATCTCTTACCCCTCTTCAAACGATCGCAGACAACCGCTCCTCCGTTCTCAGCTGTCCCCTTGGCAAAACGGTGCACCTGTCGGGAACGCTAAACAAATGGAGGAGTCTCCGCTCCGACGGACGACACGCCTCCGTTTTCTTCGCTTGAGACGAAATCCTCTCAGTCGGCGTCGCTCTCGCTTGTGTTCGCTGATTTTATGCGTTTTATTTCACTTCCAATACTCTTTTTTCCCCTTTTTCGGGTCTGTTCTTGCCTCTTAGTTTCCCTTTTCTCTCTATCTATTTATATCTCTTTTCTATCAGTCTCATCCCTCACTCTCTGTATGTCTTTAATTCCCTCCTTCCGTCTTTCTCTCTTTTTCTCCCCCATTCATCCTTTCCCCTCTCTCCCCTCTAACTGCCTATACCCTTTTTCTTCTTTACATTACTTCTTAAACATCTTCTTTAAGGAGGTAAGAAGAGAGAATGAAAGAACTGTGGAAATACAAAAAAGAGATATAAAATTTACATTTCGTAGCAAACTTACCAGAGACAGACGCGTCATCATGTTAGTTTATTAAACTATTTATAAACAAGACAAGGGGAAAAAAGTGATCACAAGCAACATAACGAAAATATTTCACTATCATCTTTGAAGGTCGATTCCCTTTGTTGCTTAATAGAAACATTAACACTTTTCACATCTACATGTTAATAATGTAAGGCTTTTGATAAAAATGCTGTATCTTTGGTCATTTTTGTGTCTCCCTGCAATGTTTACTTTACCGTATTTTGGTAAATCAAACAACAGACACCAAATATGAAAGTAGTAGTAGTAGTAGTAGTAAGAATAACAATGATACCACTACGACTACTACTACTAGTAGTGATAATGATAGTATTATCAGTAATAATAATGATGATGATTATAATAAAGATAGTAGTAATAATAATAAAATGATGATGATGATGATGATGATGATGGTGATGGTGATGATGATCACAATAATAATAATAATAACAATAAAAAAATAACAACAATAACAGCAACAACAACAATAACTAAAATAACAATGTTAACAAAATTAGAAATAACATTAATTAAAACAATGTTAACAAAATTATTAATGGTAAAAACAATAAAAAATTATCATTAATACATTCATAATGATAAGAAATGATGATGATTGTAACGATACCAGTAATAATATTATAAATCATGATAATAATAATAATCTTAATCATTATCATTATGATAATAATAATAAAAATCATAATCATTATCATACTTAGTATCATAAGAATGATACTAATTATGATAATGATAATGCAAAAATCATGATAATGATAATGATGAAAAGTATAATTATAATGATAAACTTACTGACAATAATAATAATAATAATAATAATAATAATAATAATAATAATAATAATAATAATAATAATAGTAATAATAATAATAATAATAATAATAATAATAATAATAATAATAATAATAATAATAATAATAATAATAATGATAGTAAGGATGATGATGATGATAATAATAATAACAACAGTAATAATAATAATAATAATAATAATAATAATAATAATAATAATAATAAAATAATAATAATATTATTATCATTATTAATTATTATTATTATTTAATTCAATAATCATAATAATAATAATAATAATAATAATAATAATATTAATAAACAATAGAATATATAATAATAATAACAACAACAACAACTACAAAACAACACAACAAACAACAATAACAACAACAACAACAACAACAGCAACAACAACAACTATAAATATAATAATAAAGATGATTAAAATAATTCAGCTTATTGTACTTCAATTTATTTATTTGTATATTCAAAATCTAAAAGTAATCTCTTTTCCTGGGTTGTTTCACCCACACACACACATACACACACACACAAAGACACACACACACACACACACACACACATTCACACACACACACACACACACACACACACACACACACACACACAACACACAACATATATTATATATATATATATATATATATATATTATATATATAATATATATATAATATATATATATATATATATATATATATATATATACACGTCCATGGCAATTCTGTACATAACGCAACATTATTTTCAATTGTTCGCCAATGTTACGACTGACGTCTCGCTGACAGGGGTTTCACGCGAGCTTGTTGGCAGTCGTTGCTCCTTCCTTTACATTATTTTTAAGTTTACAGACATCATTTCGTCGTTGTACATTCATCAAATGATTTTGGAAAACGTAGAGCTCGTTTACAAATATAATGGAAAACGTGCGATAAGTGTTATATAAGTTATCGATAGATTTACATGGTATTCAGGGTTTATTTACAGTGGGTGGTAATGGCCTTGTGTAAACAGGGAAAGAATACCTTACATTTTAGTGGACTTTATACTTAGGCGCTTTTTTAGGTGATTATCATTATTATTAATAATAAACCCAAAAGTAGACACTTTCAAAAAATATATAATAGATTCTAAAAAAAAAAAAAAATCTGTCTTTGCATGAAAATAATGAATGGTTTCATTTCCCTTGCAAAAAATAAGTGTACCCTTAATGTGTTTCCCTGTTTAGTGTTTCCTTTGACACTCTAATAT
>NW_023651811.1:0-5000 GCF_015228065.2 Penaeus monodon
CCATCCCTATCCTTTCCCCCAAAACCGGGTTCTCCAGCAGGCCACGGCCCATCTCTATTCCGCGACAGGTCTCGTCGAGCGCCCAAGCCATGATCTCCTGGGACGTCCCACCGGTCTCCTCCACCCAGGGTTGTCCCGCAGAGAGAAAATTTTTATGGGCAGGTTCGTCCATAGGGAGGCGAGCTAGGGGGTCATATAGCCTGAGTCTGCGATCCCGGATTAGCAAGTAACAGGTCCCATGCCAGTGTCACGGTGTAACCGCCGGTTGACACGTGTTTCCTGCCAACTGTACCCCATGATCCGGCGAAGGGCCCTTTAAAAAAGGCATGAAGGCGAGACTCCAAGGCACTGGATAGCGTCCAGGTTTCGCTTCCATAGAGCAAAACTGAAGTATCAAGGCCTTGAAGACATGCAGCTTGGTCCTTCTGCATAGGTAACCGACATCTCCAAACGCTCTTGTTGATCGAGTTCAGGGCTCGTGTTGCCAGACCACTCCGTCTACTGACTTTTTGGTCTGACAACCAAGAGTATGGACTACGCTACCGAGGTATTAAAACTTTCTGTAACTTTCAACGTCCTCGCCGCAAGCATGGTCGACTGAAGGGGTTTCCCCCTAACAGGGCCCCCAAAGTCCTGAATCTTGGTCTTGGTCCAGGAGACCTCTAGGCCTAGGGCTTCGCCTCATTGCTAAATGCATCAAGTGCCGCCACAAGTGATCCAAGGACTCGATAGGAGGGCAACATCGTCGGCAAAGTCAAGGTCTGAGACCTTAATATTGCCTAGTTTTTGCTCCGCACTGACTTGGCTAGTAGCTCTGCCCATTATCCAGTCCATACAAGTGTTTAAAATGTTGGTGCAAGGACACAACCATGCCCCCCCTGAATTACAGGGAAGAAGTTCGACATACCCCCACCACACTTTATAGCACTTTCAGTACCAGTATAGAGGCTTGCTATCAGGCCAATAATCTGTGTCGGAATTCCCCTGAGCCCAGGATCTCCCATAGCGATTCCTGATGCACCGAGTCAAACGCCTTCTTGAGGTCGATGTAGGTTGCAAGTAACCCACGGCCAAACTCACGACAGCGTTCCACATTACTTGAAGCGCTAGTATACGGTCTATCGTGGACTTGCCAGGAGTAAATCCAGACTGCTCCGTCTCTGATGCCCCAGTAAGTATTGCGGATCCGTTTCAGAAGAATGTGGGCGAGAACCTTGCCTGGTATGCTGAGCAGTGTGATGCCACGGTAGTTTTCTACAATCCCAACGATCCCCTTTCCCCTTCCAGAGAGGGATGACCACGCCCCTCAGCAAGTCAGGGGAAAAGGTACCAGAATGCCATATGATAATAATACTAATTGTTATAATATTGTTATTAATATTATTATTGTTTTATTTTCATTATTATTATTTTACTGTTAGTATAATTGTAAAAAATTATTATAACTAATAATTACAGTAATAACGATATTAATTAAAATAATGATATAGATAAAATTTTATAAAAACGTTATTATTTTATTATTATTGTTACTATTATTTTTGTGTTGTTATTAGTATAGAGTAAAAATATATATTATAACTGCAATAACTGCAATAATATGATAATAATTGCATTATATTATCATGATGATAATCATGATAATAATGATGACAATAACAGAATTTGTCCATATATAATAAAAAGGTAAAATAAAAAAAAAAATCCCAAAAGGCGAAAAGCGGCAAAATCTAGCGAAATATATCCTTTTGAGAGTAGACTCCCAAATTACTTTTTTTTTCCATTCATTTGATGATTCTGGCATGATTCGGGTAATATGATAATATTACATATTCCATTAATCATGACAATAATGATGATAAAAAGTGATCAAATAAAGAGATTTTTGGCATAACATTTCATGATTATACTATTATACAAATTATCATTATTATTATCATTATTATTATTAATTATTATTATTATTATTATTATTATTAATATTAATTATTAATTATCATTATTAATTATTATATTATTATACGTTAATATATTATTAATTATTGCCAAAAAAATATATTTAACTTAATAATAACAATGAAAATAATAATAGTATAATGATAATAATACTAATTGTTATATATTGTTATTAATATTATTATTGTTATATATTATCTTATTAATTATTTTTACTGTTTGTATAATTTGTAAAATAATTATTATAACTAATATACAGTAATAACGATATTAATTAAAACTAATGATATAGAGAATTAGTATAAAACGTTTATTAGTTGTTATTATTATTGTTACTAATATTATTGTAAGTTTTTTATTAGTATAGATGTAAAAATATATATTATAACTGCCATAATTTGCAATAAATAAGGATAATAATTGCAATAATGATGATAATAGTTGAAATAATGATGATTGAATGATGATTATACTATGATAATGATGATTATAACGATAATAATGATGATATCTTGAATAATAATGATGATAATAACAGAATTGTGTCCATATATAATAAAAAAGTAAAAGAAGAAAATCCCCCAAGTCGAAAAAGCGGCAAACATCCTAGCGAAATAATAGCCTTTTGAGATTATACTCCAAAATAGCCGTTTTTTTTCCATTCTTTGATGATTCCTGGCACTATTAGGGTTAATAATGATAATATTTACCAGAATTCTATTAATCCAATGACAATATGATGATAAAAGTGAGAATAAGAGAATTTGGATAACATTTCATAAAAAAAACAAAGTCCACAAAATATTTTTAAGCACCCATTCTATGTTTTTTCTGTTGCTCTATTTCTATTTCCGTATTACAATGGTAATTAGTAAAACGTAGCTGTTATACTTTCTTTCTTGCCTTTGTTGCCTGTACTTAACCGCTTGTCGTCATTAGCATTCGTCTTTTATGAAATAACTCGTAATGATAAGGGGTTTGTGTTGTTGTTATTATTATTAATTATTATTATTATTATTAATTATTTTATTATCATTATTATTTTATTATTATTATTATATTTTATTATCGTATTTCTATCGTTATTATTGACTGTCATCATTATTATTACCTTTTAAGTGATTATGTGTGTAGTAAAATAATAGTGGTAGTTTGTCATAATAGCAGTTCTGGTATCATAATGATATAATGTGGTATTAATTGAATCAATGTAATAGAGTAATACTAAAAAATACATCAAATAGTAATAATATGATACACGAGTTTCTCCTCTCTATCTCTATCCACGTTTTCTACGTCTACTGCCTCCAAAGAAAATCGTAACATTGCGTTTCTATGTCTTTTTTTTAATTGGTTTTTGGAAAATAAAGACATCTACTACTGAGTCACCCCGCAATATGTTTCGTTTTGTAGGAATATGTAAATAAATGTGCTTTTAAGTATCTGTATCTAAAACACTACAATTATTTTATTGTTATTTTTTCCCTCGTCTTGCATTTATGTGAGAGTTCTTGAAACCAATTATTTTTACTTTTTTTCTTCATATCTTGGGCATATCTACCAATTGACAGCGTTTCAAAATGTATACCTCAATACTGATAGTATCCGGGAAAAAAAGTGATTTGGGCAACAGATCATTAAATTGAAGCAAAAAGGCTAGTCCTTTTTAAATCCAGACACCTTTGTACACAGAGGGGGAATTTAAAACAGTAATTATATATAATTTTTAATTGTGTATTTTTATTGTAAATCCAATACAAGTTTGAAGACTGCAGACTGATATTATGTACTGCACGTAAGCCGTTTAATCCTTGAAACCTTTATAGATATGCCCCTTTCCAAACAAGGGGGGAATTCATGTAGCATGTGGGCAGCTCTCTTTATCCAACTCTACCTCCTTTTATAAGAATTTTCCGTTCATTCTTGTTATAATATCTTAATCTGGTTTATCAATCTATTAGTCATATTCTTTTTGCCTATGTCCTTCCCAACCTAGATTTTTCAAAATGAACATTGGTTTCACAGAATAATATGCGACTGACTCAAGTAAACATCAGGCGTGAAAGTGATTTGCCGTTGTTAGTATTTTTTCAGGTATATACAAATACATATAATGCTAACCTAACTGCTCGTGAGCAGAGCAGTAGCCATTTTCTGAAGCAAGATGGAGTATCAGTAGAGTGTTGCATAGTTATCGTTACTTCATCCCTTTGGGAGCGTCGTTTTCCTGGCTTGTCACAAAGATTTTAAAACTCAATTGAAAGTGTTTGTGTACTCATTTCAAGTGACTGGACTATATTAATTTGCCCTAATACGAGTATACAGACACGCGCGGCGCGCGCGCTCAAAATAATATTGACTAATACTTTTTAATTTTCATGGAAGAGCATTTCCAATTTTACAGCAAAGTATGATGTATGGGATTAATTCAAAATATATTGATTACATTTCTCATTATCATTGTTGCAACCATTATCATTTTCATTATTCCTATCATCATTGTTACTACTACTATTAATCAATATATAATCAACCATCAATGCAGGGTCGGGAAGCCTCAATCCTTTCTAGAAATTTTTCTGGAACACTACCTCTATAATGAGTCTGTATCACCTTCATCAGGCAGCAAAAGAAAAAGGTAAAGCAAGAAGAATCAGAGTCAAAGACAAGAGAGATTTTTGCGCAACGTCGGCTGAAAAGGATAGTACACTTATTCATATTTATACATTTTTTTTTAATTTGCATCTTCAGAGAACAAAAGCTCTCTGAATGTTCATGGTTTTTGAAGAATTATAGCTGGCATGCTTGGTATTCCTTATGGTTTATATAGTACTGTAGATTGATGGTCCAGGTATAGGTATGTGTGCCCCATCTAAAGCACCAACTTATTTCTTCAAATTCTCCTACGTATTTCCTCTGCTTTCCAGAAACACCCATGGCATTTCGCGGCAGCAACATGATACCCAAAATAATACGAAATGCTGCTATAGACGTAAGCTAATTATAACAACTCTGGCCCTTACAGCTGCATTCCTGCGTTGCCT
>NW_023651811.1:12500-17500 GCF_015228065.2 Penaeus monodon
TGCATGGGCATATTAAAGAGATGCACCGCGCCCGGTCCCATGCAATCTCGGCCTCGGTCTTCTCGCGTTACCGGACGGTGACGCGCCCCTATTGTTTGATGCCACGATGCTATGTGCTTGCATATAGCTTCGGCCCTCCTAGCTACTCTTTCCTGTACGAATTTCGGCATTAGGATAACTGTGCACACCTTCTGGTGAATTGAACCCCATCTTCGGGCGCGTGCTCGGACGTGGGCAGACCTTACCTCCGCAGGGGAGGGTGTGTCTGGGGGGCCTTAGAAGGCCTGCCTTACGGTGTGCATAGAGTGTCATTCTTTTTGCTAGGGACTGGTCTGGCAGACCATCTGATGACTGCTACTCTTTTTCTTTCGAATAGGGCGATAGACAGGTAGAGCCCCCTTGTCAGGCCTTCAGCCAGGTTCTGTCTAATAGCAGCTGCTACACAGAACATTAAGTTCCCGTCCTGTGATAGGAAGTACCTGGATAAAAGTCAGTCTTTCTCCCTCACTGTGATGAAATAGTCTGTGGTTGGCTATTTCAGAGGGATGAAGGAACTTACTGGAACAGGTACAGGTCCCCTCTACTCTCACTGAGGTGAAACTTTGGGTGTTTCAGAGAGAAGAGGGATTCACGTTAAACCCACTCTGCCATAAGAACTGCCTGGAAAAAAGTTAGCTCCTCTCCCTCACTGTGATGAAAACAGTCTGTGGTTGGCTGTTTTCAGAGGGACGAAGGAGCTTACTGGAACAGGTACAGGACCCCCCTTCTCTCACTGAGGTGATCAAAGAGAAGAGGGATTCACCTCAAAAACCGTCCTGCCATAGGAACCTCCTGGAAAAATGTCAATTTCTCTCCCTCAATGAGGTGAAACAACCTTTGGGCGTTTCAGAGAAAAGAGGGATTCACTTTGAAAAAGGGTACAGGTCCTCTCTGAGGAGTGGAGAGGAACTGCCTGGAAAAAGTAAAAAAGCTCCCTTCCTCACTGAGGGAGGAGCAGAAGTGTTTCCATCAATGATGTCCTGTAGGTGCAGGACATCCCCTCTGGGATACTCCCAGAGGTTGTCACCTACCCACGTGTTTGCCGTGCGTGGCATCCTTGTGAGCTGGGAGACGGGAGTCCTGAAGGTTGAGCGATGCCGTGCACGAGTACGCCCTGCGGCTAGCAACACGCCTCTTTGGTCCTCTATTCTGGCAAGACAGGCGGCCTGATCCAGGCCCGGTCAGGTCAATCGGCTGGTCTCCCTCGGGGGGCTAGGGTTAAGCAGTCATGCTGCCGTTGGTACCCACACCGTCCGTGCGTACCAGTGCAGACGGCTAATTGGCTGCGTATATCCACTCATCACCCCTGTTGCTGTTAGACATACTTATTAGTTTAGGGTAGGTTTGGTAGCTGGAATTGCTTTAAAAAGTAAATGCTGATGCAGTTTCTTCTCTTTCTCTATTTATTAAGAAAAAAAAAAAAAAAAAAAAAAAAATATATTTTAATATACATATATATATATATAAAAATATATATATATATATAATATATATATATATATATAATATATATATATATATATATATATATATATATATCCTCTTGGACAGATCTATACTTCTGAAAAAATTGTTATTATATTACGAAATTTAATCATGAATGTCCATGTATATATATATATATATATATATATATATATATATATATATATATATATATATATATATTTATTATATTATATATAATATATATATACATATATATATATATATATATATATATATATATATAACGTCAATAATATATGTTTAACATTTTTTTCTTTTCTTGGGGACAGAAACATACGAAAAAAGTGAATAATGTAGTCATTATAATGTAGTTATTATAAGGATAAACAAAGATCATGTAGAACGGAAAATATTTAAACGTAGAATCATTCTATACAATTACTGAACGTGCTTTTTAGGTGAATTATATATACCCAATCAATAAAAAAAAATACAAAAGAAAATTATTTATCACTATCCAACACAAGGTTCATTTTTCGAAGGTTCAAAGTCAACATTGCTGGAAGTTTAGTGTTTCCTTATACCTAAATGAATACCCAAAATGCATTTTCCAAAGGTCCTAAAATGAATACTTTTAAATGTCAATTGTTTCCTTATCCCTAACCTAACCTAAACTTTTCCTACCTAAACTAAACCTTAGCTACATAAAGTAACAATTCTAGTTTAACCTTATGATCCTAGCTTTATCTAACCTTCCGATTTTAGCCTAACCCAACGATCCTAACCTAAGTGTCACGTAAACTAACCCATATCTAACCTAACCTAAACCAACCTATACCTAACCTAAATTAACGATTGACCCCTAACTTAATATTTCTAACCCTTTCTAAACATCCTTACGATCCTAACCAAACCGTTCTAACCTAAATGTAACCTAAACTAACCTAACCCATATCTAACCTAAGATAAACCTAACTCAATCCAACCTATCTAACATAACCTAAACTAAAATAACGATTCTACCCTTTCTACCTTTCCTAACTTTACGATTCTAATCTAAACGTAATCTAAACTACCCTAACCCATACCTAACTTAAATTTAACCTGGCCTAATCTAACCTAAACCTACTCCAAACCTAACCCAATCTAAACATTACCTAACTCAACCTAAACTTATCTAACCTAAACCTAACCTTATTAACCGAACCTACCTGCCTAAATTAAATTTAACCTAAACTAATCTTTCGAATCTTACCTAACCTAACCTGAACCTAATCTAACCTACTAATGTAAATGTAACCTAACCAATCCTTATGGTTATAACCTAACCTAACAATTCTGACTTAACCAAGCCATTCTAAACTAACCTAACTTAACCTAACCCAGCCCAACTTAAATTTACGTTACCTAACGTAACCTAAACGTATTTTAAACTAACCTGACCCTTACCTAGCCTAACCTATATCCAACTTGACCTAACCTAACCTAATCTAAAATAAAATAAACCTAACCTACCTAATCTAACTACAACCTAACTTAACCTAAGCTACCTACCTAAATGCAACCTATCCAAAAACCTAACCTACTTAAACCTAACCTAACCAAATCTAACGTAGACCTAACCTAACCTAACCAAAACCTAACTATTCTAACCTAACATAATACAACGTTTCTAGCCTAAACTACACTTATGATTCTAATTTAACGTAACTAACTTAACCTAACCCAATAAACTCAACCCAGCTTATCCTTATCTTACCTAACCTAACAAAAAAAAAGACAGAGAGGGATAGCAAGAACGAGAGGGAGAGAGTGAGGAAGAGCAAGAGAGAGTGAGAGAGAGGTCAAAAGGAGCAAGCGAAATGTCTAAGATGAAGAGAGAGAGGGAGAGAGAGACAAAGAGCGAGAAAGAAAGAGAGAGAGACAGAAAGATGAATATATATATATATATATATATATATATATATATATATATATATATATATATATATATATAATGATAATGATGATGATAACGATTATGATGATGATAATCATGATAATAATGATGATAATAACAGGAATTGTGTCCATATATAATAAAAAAGGTAAAAGAAAAAAATTCCCAAAAGTCGAAAAAGCGGCAAAATCTAGCGAAATATAGCCTTTTGAGAGTATACTCCAAAATGACGTTTTTTCGATTTCTTTGATGATTTTGGCAATTATTAGGGTAATAATGATAATAATTACCAGAATTGTATTAATCATGACAATAATGATGAAAAAATGAGAATAAAGAGAATTTTGATGACATTTGATGATTATTAATATTATCATTATTATTAGTATTTCATTATTATTATTATTATTATTATTATTATTATTATTATTATTATTATTATTATCATTATTATAATAATAATTATTATTATTACTTTCATTATTAGTATTATTACAAAAAAAAAAAAATCATAACTGTAATAATAACAACTAATAAGAATAAGTATAATAGTAATAATAGTCGTTATGATATTGTTATTAATATTAATATTGTTATTATTATCATTACTATTATTTTTACTGGTAGTATAATTGTTATTTTGGTTGCCATATTGTTATTCTGGCTGTCATATTGCCATTCAGGCTACCACATTGTCATTTTCTTTGTTATATTGTTATTCTGGTTGCAATATTGTCATTCTGGTATTCATTCTGTCATTCTGGTTGCCATATTGATGTATTTTTCCTTTTGACTCTCGCATGAAAAAACCTTGTATTAGAGAGTCATGTTTTAATTACTGATTTTGTTTGTATATTTTGATCTTCGAGTTTATTATTTTACATGATGACTAATCAGTTAAAATGAATAAATTTTGAAATTGATAATTCTATTGTTTATTATTAAATTGAATCGTAATTGGACGATTGATGATACACAATTGCTTCCGTTAATAATGAATATCCTTGTTAATTTATCATTACGGTTATATGTCTAATCCTCCATTCAGCAGATGATTATGATCCGGCCGGGGCACTAATTACCCTCATTAATCCCCACTAATAAGGAGAGGATAAGGATAAGCGAATAAATATATATTTATCATCATTTATTGTTTATTTACTATATTTTATAATAATTTTTGATTTTTATGTTTGTTATTCATTCATAACTTATATATATTCTTATTATTGTATCTGTTATTTATTCACTTATCAATTTCATGATTGTATTCATTATTTATTTATATTTTTATCATTTTAGTGTTGTATTTATTTTTTGGAAATTAGTTTTTTTTACTATTGATACTATTGTATTCATCATTTATTCAATATCTTTTATTACTGAATTTCTCCTTTATTTCATCTGTTTCTTTTTCTTACTACCGTAGATATTGTTCATTATATATTTCTAGTTATTTTTGCAATCAATTCTCAAATTATTGATTTTCGCTTCCCTTCCAGCTTATGTTTTAATCTTATTTTTATGCTTCTCAAAATTCTTCACTTTCTTATTTTTTTCCTTTTTTCTTAAT
>NW_023651811.1:49601-54974 GCF_015228065.2 Penaeus monodon
TATATATATCTCTATTTTTACTATTACCCCCCTTTTATTATGTTACTTTATTTTTAAAATTATTTTATCATATATATTATTTTATTTTAAAATTTTTTGTAAATACACACCCCCACACCACCCCACACCACACCCCACCACACACCACCACACACAAACCCCACACACACATACACCCACACACACACACACACCACCACCACATATATTATATAATTTCATATATTATATATTATATATTTAATATTAATATATTTGTTTTTATATTATCCCCTCTTATATATATTTATTTCTATATTTTTATTTATTATTTTATTTTTATATTTATGTATTTATATACTATCTTTATATTCTTTATATATATATTTTTTATATTTTATATATATTAAAAATTAAAAGCGGGAAAAACTAGCGAAAAATAGCCTTTTAGAGAAAACTCAAAATGAAGTTTTTCCTTCATTTTATGATTTTTGGGAATTATTAGGAATAATTATAAATTTCCAGAATTCATTAATCATGACAATAAAAATGATAAGAGTAAATAAAAAGAATTTTTGGGAAAAATTTATGTTATTAATATTATTACTATTATTATTATTATTATCATTTATTATTATTATTATTTCTATTACTATTATTTTCTTTTTTATTATTATTATTATTATTATTAGTATAAGTTAGTAGTATTTACTTTAATTATTGTATTATTGGCAAAAATACTTTTAATGTAATAAAACAATAATTACAAATATAATAATGTAATAAACTAAACGTTAAATATTGTTATTAAAATTTTTATTGTTATTTTTCATTATTATTATTTTTACTGGTAGTATAATTGTGAAAATGATTATTTTAAAAAGTAATAATTCGTAATAACGATATTAATTTAAAAAAATGATGAAATTATTTTTTTAAAACGTTATTTTGTTATTATTATTGCTATTACTTTTATTATTGTATTCTTATTAATATTTTGTAAAAATAATATTATAAATGCAATAAATTTCAATAATAAAATAAAATTGCAAAAATGATGAAATTATTGTAGTAAGATGATAATGATGATGGGGAATGATGAAAAGATATATGATGATGAAACGTAATAATGATGATAATGATATAATGATGATTTTAAAGGATTGTGTCCATATATAAAAAAAAGGTTAAAAAAAAAAAATCCCAAAAGTGAAAAAGCGGGAAAAACTAGGGGAAAAAAGCCTTTTTTGGGGTAGCTCCAAAAAGACTTTTATATATTCATTTGATGATTTTGGGATCATTAGGGGAATAATATAAATTTTCCAGAATTCATTTAAACTGGGAAAATAAGATAAAAGGGAAAAAAAGGGGGAAAATTTTGGGTAACATTTGAGATTTTATATTATTACTATTATCTTATTATTATCATTATTATTTTTATTATTATTATTATTATTATTTTATCATTGTTATTATCATTATTATTACCATTACTTTTATCTTATTTTATTATTATTATTATTATTATTTTTATAAATATTTTACTTTATTGTTATATTATGCCAAAAAAAATTTATTCTGTAAAATAACAATAAAAAAAATAATAATGTAATATAAAATAAATCGTTTTTAATTTGTTATTAATATTTTGTTGTTATTTTATCTTATATTATTTTTACGGTAAAAAATTTTAGAATAATTATTTTTACCAGTAATAAATTTTATAATAAAGATTTAATTAATTTTTATTAAAAATTATTATAAACTTATTATTTTTAGTATTTTGTTATTACTATCATTATTTGAGTTTTTATTAGTATAGAGTAAAAATATATTGAAATGCATAAAAGCAATAATAATGATAATAATTGCAAAAGATGATAATTTCAATTGTGATAATAAAAGATAGTAATATGATATGATGATGATAACGATAAAAATGATGATCATCAGATAATAAATATGAATAACAGGGAAATTTTTCCAATAAATAAAAATAGTAAAAAAAAAAAACCCAAAGTCGAAAAAGCGGGAAAAACTAGCAAGTAGACTCCTAATGACGTGTTTTCCATTCATTTGATAATTCTGGGGAAAATTTTTAGGTTAATAATAATAATTACCAGAATTCTAAAAACATGACAATAAGTGATAAAATTGAGAATAAAAAAGAAATTGGGTAACATTTTTGATTTTAATATTATTTATTATCATTATTATCATTTTTATTGTTATTATTATTATTTTTATTTTATTATTATTTTATTATTATTATTACTTTAAATTTTAGTATTATTGCCAAAAAAAAGATTAAATGTAATAATAATGACAAAAATAAAATAAATAAAAATTAAAAATAATAATATAATAAAACAATTATAATGATAATATAATAAAAATAAAAAAATAATAATAAAATAAAAATAAAATAATGATAAAATAATAAAAGAATAATCGTTATAATATTTTTTTAAAATTTTTATTGTTATTATTTTCGTTATTATTATTTAATGATAAGATGATAAAAGATATGATAACGATTAAAAATGTAACATGATAATCCACAATTTTGTCCCTGCAAAAAAAGGTAAAGAAAAAATCCAAAAAGTCGAAAAAGCGGCAGAAATTTAAACTTTTTTTGTTTTTGGGATTTTTTTTTTTTTACCTTTTTTTTTATATTATGGCACTTCCTTTTTATCATGATTTCTCATATTATCTCATTATTTCGTTATCATCATCATTACCATCTTACCATCATCATTTCCATTATTGTAATTATTTTCATCATTATTGCATTTTACATTATTTTACAATTATTGCGTTATATATATATTTTTTCAAATAACTAATAAAACTACAATAATAATAGTAAAAACAATAATAATAAAAACAAAATAACTTTTTATAATATTATTTATACATTTTTTAAATTTAATATCGTTTTTTTACGTAAATTTTTACTGTTATAATGATTTTTTTTACAATTTACTACCCGTAAAAAAATAATTGTTAAAAATAACACATAATATTAATAACAATATTATAAAGATTATTATTATTTTTATTTCACTTATTATTATTTTTAATGTTATTATTACAGTTATAATGTATTTTTTGGCAATATACTAATAATTAAAGTTAATAATAATAATAATAATAATAATAATAATCATATTATTATTATTAATAACAATAATATTAATAATAATGATAATAATAATATAATAATAATAATAATGATAATAATAATGATAACAGTAACAATAGTTAATAATCATCAAATGTTATCCAAATTCTCTTTATTTTCACTTTTATCGTCATTATTGTCATGATTAATAGAATTCTGTAATAATTATAATTTTTACCCTCATAATTGCCAAAATCATCAAATGAAGGAAAAAAACGTCCTTTTGGAGTATACTCTCAAAAGGCTATATTTCGCTAGATTTTGCCGCTTTTTCGAGTTTTGGGATTTTTTTCTTTTACCTTTTTTAAAAATTGTATATGGACACAATTCCTGTTATTATCATCATTTTTATCAAATTATCGTCATTATTATCGTTATCATCATCTTTTTTCATCATTACCATCATCATTATAATCACTATTGAAATTATTATCATCATTATTGAAATTATTATCATCATTATTACAATTATTATCATTACTATTGCAATTAATGCAGTTATGATATATATTTTCAAAACTATACTAATAACAACTACAATAATAATAGTAATAACAATAATAATAACAATAATAGCGTTTTTATAATAATTATTTTAATTAATATCGTTAATACTGTATTATTACTTTTATAATAATTATTTTTACAATTGTACTCCCAGTAAAAATAATAAAAATGATAATAATGACAATAATAATATTAATAACAATATTATAACGATTATTATTATTATTATTGTTATTATTTTTTGTTATTATTACAGTTATAATTATTTTTGACAATATACTAATAATTAAAATAATAACAATAATAACAATAATAATAGTAAAAATCTAATAATAATAATAATAATAATAATAATAATAAATAATAATAATAATAATAATAATTATTATTATTATTATTATAATAATAATAATAATAAAGTAATAATGTAAAAATCATCAATGTTTCCAAATTGTCTTTATTCTCCTTTTATCATCATTATTGTCATGATTAAAGAATTCTGGTAATTATTACTTTATTACCCCCTAATATTACCAAAAACACCAAATTAATGGAAAAAACTCATTTTGGGGTATACTCTCAAAGGCTATATTTCGCTAGATTTTTTCCGCTTTTTCGAATTTTGTGAATTTTTTGTTTTACTTTTTTTATTATAATGGACACAATTCCCCGTTTTATCATCATTATTATCTGATTCTCATCATTTTTATACTTATCATCATCATTATCATCATTACCCTCATCATTATTGCAATTATTATAATTATTATTGCCATTAATTGCGGTTATAATAAATATTTTTACAGCTATACTAAAAAACAACTACAGTAATAATAGTAATAACAATAATAATAACAATGATAATGTTTTTATAAAATTATATTTATCATTATTTTAATTAATATCGTTATTATAGTAATTATTACTGTTATAAAAATTATTTTTACAATTATTCTACAATTATTTTTCAATTTTTGGGGTTTCATATATATATATATATATATATATATATATATATAATATTATATATATGTATATATATATATTATATACATATTATATATATGTAAATTTTATCATATATTATATATATATATATGCATATATATATATATATATATTATATATATATATATATATAATATATATATATTGTGATAATTGTATATCTATATATATTGTTTTGATGTGCATGTTATAGTTAAGTAAACCCCCGGGATTGTTTCGTGCTCTTTAGAGAGTTTGGTGCATTCGTGTTTGATTATACAATGTTATATTTTATTTTTTTGTAATTGTGTAAAGTTAAGGACATGTTTCTGGTTGAGGTTATTTATGAGTTATAAAGTGTACCAACACTGATTTTCAAATTGGCCGCGCGAAAATTCGAAAAACCTGTTAAGAAGGCGCGGGCACAAGACAGTGGAGAGAAGACGCGGTCGAGGTTGGACGGTACCGGGTGAGGGTTACTGGAGATACTTTATATTTCATATTTTATTTCTAAAGGGCTACTCGTTTTATTTAAAAAGCGTCACCCATTTAAGGTTAAGAGAATATGAGTGAACTAGTTGTCCTTTTACGTTTTGGGTTTGTGGTCAAATATAAGGAACTCCCAGTAGTTTTTTTTGTGATTACCGTTAAAAACCGACATTTTCCAAAAAAGTTGGTTTTTAAGTTTTATAATTTGTTTTTTAAAAATTATATTT
>NW_023651811.1:55074-62574 GCF_015228065.2 Penaeus monodon
TAAAATATTTTTTTTATTTTTTATTTAATAAACTATGTAGTATAGAATATAATAAATATATTAAAAAAGTATTATGAAATAATACCAATAAGTACTTATTAACTAAAGGAATATGATGAAGTAATATATAATAATAAATATATATATAACTAATATAGTATATATATTAGATATCATCATAGTATATACATATATATATCATATATAGATATATATACATATATCATATATATATTAATTTATTTTGTATATCTATACTACTCCTTTTTATTACTTTTTTCTTTATAATATATATATGTTTTTTACTTCTTTTCATTTATTTTTGTATTCCTTTCTCTTTGATTTATAATAGTGTATATTATATTATTATATATATAATAATATATATATATATATATATTATATTGTGTGTGTGAGTTTTATATGTGTGTGTGTGTGCGGTGTGTATGTGTGTGTATGTGAGTGTGTAGATATATTATATAATATTATATATATATATTATATATAGTATATATATAGTATATTTATATATATGACAATATATAAAATATATATATTATATATAATATTAATATAATATATGATAATATAATATATATATGAATATTATATATTATAATTATATAGTATCTATCATATATATATATACATATATACTATTAATATATATTATATATATATATATATAGATATATAATATATATATATATATATATATATATGACTATATAGATGTATATCATATATATATTTAAAATTATATATATAATATATTTATATTTAGAATATATATATAAATATATAAAATTATATATTTATATATATAAAATTTTTGATTGGGGGTGTTTGTTATTAGGGTATATTTTAATAAAAATATAATTTTTATAAAAATATAATTTTATATATATATATATATATATTTATTTTATTTTTTGTTATTTATAAAATATAAAATATTATATTTTATATATTTTATATATAAAATTTTATAAATAATATATATATTAAGATAATAAAATATAAATTATATAACATATATATATTATATTTTTATATATATATATTTTTAACCTATATTTAAAATATATATATGATATATATTTAGATAAATAAAATATTAATATAAATAAAATATATATAATATTTTAATATTATAGGGGAAATTATAAAGGGGAAATATAGAAAAATAAAAAAAATAGAAAATATAAAAAAATTAAAAAAATATATAATATGTTTATTTTGGTTAAAAATATTATGTTTAAAAATATAAATAAAAATACAAAAAGAAACAAATTTTTAAATATATATATATATTTTTATGATAGATAATTATAAAATTAAAAATTTTTTTTTTTAAATTATTATAATATAAATTATCTATAATATATATAATATATATTTATATTTTTATATATAAATATACCAAAAACCCCCAACAAAATATATTTGTATATATATTTTTTAATATATAAATATAAAAAATATATATATATATTTTATATATTTATATATATAGTATATATAAATTATATATATATAAAATATAATATAATATTATATATATATATATAAAAAAATAAAAATAAACACAGCAAAAATTTATCTTTATATATATTATATACTAAAAAATTATAAAATAATCAAATTTTATAATATATATTTTATTTTATATATATAAAAATATTATTATTTATATATTTTATATATATATATTATATATAAAATATAATATTTTATTTATATATTTTATAATATAATATATAAATATTTTTAATAAAACAAAATTTTTATCTAAAATATATATAATATTATATATATAAATAATATATATACTGTTATTTATTAAAATTAAGGGGGATGGAATATGGGGGGAAAGATATAAAAGATAAAAAAAGAGATTAAATAAATAAATATAATATAAAAAATATAAAATAATATTATAGGAAAAGGATATATGATTAATTTATATAATAATATAAGTATTTATTAAAATTTTATAATTAATGTATTAAAAAAGAGCAAAATAAATAAAAAAATAAATAATAAATAAATTTTAAAAAAAAAAAATAAAAAAATATTATAAAAAAAAAGATAAAAATAGATAAATATAAAAAAAAAATTAATATAAAAAAATTAGAAAAAATAAAAAAAAGTTTTATAGATTATATATTAATAAAATTTTTAAATAAAATGTAAAGTTTAATTTAAATATATATATATAAAAATTAAAATTTAATATATTTTATAATAAAATATATAAAATAAATAATATTTACATATATAAAAAAAAATATATAATATAAAACAAATTTTAATAATATATTTTACACAAAAACCACACACACCCCACACACAAAACCCCCACACATTTAAAATATTATAAAATAATAATATATATAAAATTAAAATATAAAATAAATTTAACTAAAATTAATTATAATATATTAGATGTGAATAAAAAAGATATAGTAAATATCTAAATATAAAGGAATAATAAAAAAATTACCCAACAGTAAATCTTTTCTGACTATTTTACTTTTCTATTATATTAATTATAATTATTAAAATTTTTTTAATATTTGGATATATTAATATAAAAATTTTCTATATAATAAAAGTATATTATATATTTTTTAATATGTATATATAAAATATATTTATATATTTTAAAAATTATATATATATATATATATATTTTTTATATATAAAAAAATTATATATAATATATAAATATATATAAATATAATAAAAATATAATATAAAAAAGAGAGAGAGAGAGATAGAGATCGAGAGAGAGAGGGGGAAAATGTAATATATCTAATAATAGATGATATATTTTCTCCCCATAATCAAATTTTATCTATTATCAAATTTCTATTACATCTATCTATCTAATCTTTTATAAAATATATTATATAAAATTAAAATATATATAATATAATATATATATTTTTTTTTTTTATTTTTTTTATATGTATATTATTTTTATTTATATAAAAGGGATTTTATAAAATGTAATATAAATTAATATATATATTATATATATATATTAATTTTATATATTTTTTTTATATTTATAAAAAAATAAATATATATATATATAAAAATAATATATTTTATAATATATAATAATATTTTATAAAATTTTATATATATATTATAAATAAATATATATATACAGTACAGGGACGTAGGTTTTAAATTTGGTTAAATAAAATTTCCCAGAATGCCCCTGGCGATGACCGTAAAATTTTCCCCTTTTCATTACTCAATATTGGGGAAAATAGGTTTTTTTACTATACGGGCTAGTGAGATATAGTTGCAAAATTTCCTTTTTAAGGGGTCGGGGCATGGTTGGTTTATCACTGGCCTAGGTTTCATACCCGGAGGGGACCTAGGTTCGCCCCCGGTCAGGAGGGTTCTTATTTATCAATATCAATGAAAACTTTAATTCATTTTTCCCAAATTTAATTTTAATATATATATATATATTATATATTATATAATTTTAATATATATATATATATATATAATATTATATATAATATATAACATATATTATAATATATAATATAAATATAAAAAAAATATATATAGTTATATATATATATATAATATATATATAATATATATGTTATTAAATAATTATATATAATAATATTATATATATATATATAATATATATATATATTATAATTAAATTTTTACATATTATAACTAATATAATATATATATATATAATATATATATATATATATATATATATATAAATATATATATATAAATATATACAAAATATAATATATATATATATATATATATTTTTATTATATTATGTATGCAATATTTGCATATGTATAAAATATATGTAAAATGTTTATAATATATATATATAATATATATATAGTATAGAAAGATATATATATACATAATTCATATATACATATAGCTAATCATACTATCACTAAAATATTTTTATAATAAATATAGAATATATATTTTAATATATATATATAATAATAAATATTTAAATTGATATAAAATATATATATATATATATAAAATATATATATATATATATATATAATTAGATATATAATATAATAAATATATATATAAAATTTTAAAATTTATAATAAAATATTATATATAAAAAGAATTTTAAAATAATATTATATTAAATAATATAAATATATATGTATATATTATTATTTATAAAATTAATAAATATATATATTATTATAATATAATTACTATAAAATATATATAAGTTTATATATTATATATATATATATATATACTATAAAAATAAAATATACCATAATTACATATATAATTTATATATAATTGTAATATATTATTTTAAATATATATATTATGCATATTATATATAATATATACTATAGTTATATATATATTATTCTATTTATTTTTATATATATATATATATATATATATATATATATATGTAAGATGGAATTATGCAATGCCGCATTGATATCGATAAATAACAACCCTCCCTGACCAGGACTCGACCCTAGGTCACTCCGGGTATGAAAACGGAGGCCAGTGCTAAACCAACCATGCCACACGACCCACTAAAAGGAGTGTGCAACTAGGATCTTACTAGCTCCATAGACATTACTTGTCTACCCATATTTGAGTAATGCAGCGAAGTTTTACGCTAAACTCCCCGTGGGCACTGGGTGGAAATTGATTTAGCAATTCAAATCCTAAGTCAGAGTCCTGAGGTATATTTTTTTGTAAGATGGGAAAAATGCAATGCCGCATTGATATCGATAAATAACAACCCTCCCTGACCAGGACTCGACCCTAGTCACTCCGGGGATGAACGGAGGCCAATGCTAAACCAACCATGCCACACGAACCCAAATAAAAGGAATCAATGCGGCATTGCATTATTCATCTACATAAAAAATACCTCAGGACATCTGACTTAGGATTTGAATTGCTAAATCAATTTCACCGAGTACCCACGGGGAGTGAGCGTAAAAACTTCGCTGTCATTTCTCAAGTAGAGTAGACAGGTAATGTCTATGGAGCTAGTAAGATCCTAGTTGCACACTCCTTTTAGTGGGTCGTGTGGCATAAATATATACATATATATATATATATATATATATATATATATATATATATATATATATATATATATAATATATAAATATATATATATATATATATATATATATATATATATACAGTACATCTGACGTAGGATTTGAATTGTTAAATCAATTTCCACTGAATGCCCATGGCGATTGACCGTGAGACTTCGCTATCATTACTCAGAATTGAGTAGATAGGTTATTACTATACAGCTAGTGAGATCCTAGTTGCACAATCCTTTTAATGGTCGTGTGGCATGGTTGGTTTAGCACTGGCCTCCGGTTTCATACCCGGAGTGACCTAGGTTCGAGTCCTGGTCAGGCAGGGTTGTTATTTATCAATATCAATGGGACATATCATTATTCCATCTTTAATATATATATATATATATATATATATATAATAATATATATAATATATATATATAAAGTAATAATATAATATATATATATTATAAAATATTATGGTATGTATAAATATAATAATTATATATTATATATATATTATAAACATAAGTATATATTTAAATATATATATGTTATAAAATATATATATATAAATTATATATATATATTATATATTTTTAATATATAGTATATATATATATATATATATATATAAATATATATGAATATATATGTCACGCCGGTGGGCCATAGCTCCGTACCTCTGGGGCCTCCTACTGCTCTGAGATCCCCCACAGAATTAGCCTGGGACCGCAAGGTGCCCAAATACCCATGGGTGCCCACGAGGAGGCACTACAGAAGTCTTGATGAGGGAGAGGCTCTGACCTGGCAGGGGAGACTCATGCAAAAGCTGCTACCTTTTACGCATTGAGCTAGCCAGGCATGCAAGCACTTAACACTATCTAGGCTACCACACCATCGCTTCACATCACCATGCGCGTGAAGCACCCACATATATATATATATATATATATATATATATATATATATATATATATATATATATATATATATATATATATATATATATATATATATATATAACATTTATATATACATATATATATAATATATATATATAATATACATATAAATACACACACACAAACACACACACACACACACACACACGCAAACACACACACACACACACACACACACACATATATATATATATATATATATATATATAATATATATATATATATATATATATATATATATATGTATGTAAGTATATATGTGTAGATATATATGTATATATATATATGTATATATATGTATATATATATATATATATATATATATATATAGATAAGGTATGAATGAGAATGAATATCTTCACAATACAAGAGATGTATTTGACCGGTTCACCTCTGGCATTTGCAGCGCTCCCCATCGTTTAGCCAAGGTTTTGGCTAAACCCCTCTCTGGCGCTATGGGGGTCATCAGTGATTCCCACCTGAAGAACTCCGGGGACCTCATCAGACGTCTCCAGAATTCTGGGTATAGAAATAAAAAGCTTGCCAGTTTTGATGTTAAATCCCTCTTTACCAATGTACCCACAGACGAAGCAGTCCGGGCAGTCGAGAGGGTCACCAGCTCCATGACAGACGCAGAACTCCCGCTGCCGAGACACCACTTTGTTCTCCTAGTGAAGTTATGCGTGAACTTCGGATACTTCGAATTTGCTGGGGATGAATACCAGCAGATTAGTGGTCTCGCCATGGGCTCTCCCTTGAGTGCCGTCATGGCTTGCTTGTTCATGGAGACGCTGGAGAGGGATAACTACAGGGATATAATCGGCAAACATTCAACATGGCTTCGCTACGTAGATGACGTCCTCGTCATTGTCCCCAGGAGGTCGTGCTTGCAACATACACTAGCGCGGCTCAACTCCGTTCACGAGAAAATCCAGTTCACCGTGGAGGAGGAGGAGAATCAGAAACTACCTTTCCTGGATACTCTGATCCATCGGAGTGACGACGACCTACGTTTCTCTGTATACAGAAAGCCTACTAATAAAGATGATTATATCCATTACTTACTCCCCCCACAGAAACAAAACGAAATCTTTGTTGTGATTGGCCCCTTTTCCCAGGCAAAGAGGGAAACTGCAGCCCTGAATTTCGAGGATAGGTTTTCCCCCTGGGAATTAGTTTTTTTTCATGAAACAAATATCCCCAAAGGGTTTTTCCCGTTCAAAAACCCCAAAAAAGGCGGAGGCATACTTTTAAAAAGCAAACCCCCCCACCCCTTTAGTAAAAGTTTTCATTTTTTTTCAGTAATAAATTTCCCCGGCGATCAAACAGATACTTCGGCAAGACATGGGGAATTTCCCAAACACATCCCCGGGGAAAAAAATAATGACCTTTAAACGGGGCAGAAAGCAGCCCGAAGCAAC
>NW_023651811.1:82574-85074 GCF_015228065.2 Penaeus monodon
GGAGAGAGAGAGAGAAAACACACACACACACACACACACACAACACACACAAACCACCACACACACAACACACACACACACACACACACACCACACACACACGCACACACACACACACAACACATATAACATATATATATATATATATATATAAATATATATATATATATATATATATATATATATATATATAACATCTTACATACATACACACATGTATAATCTATCTAACACACACACAGCTTATATATATATATATATATATATATATTATATATATAATATATATCTATATATATATATATATATATATAAATATTTATTTATTTATATATTTTTATATGTGTGTGTGTGTGTGTGTGTGTGTGTGTGTGTGTGCGTTGGTGTATAGTTACTATATATAATATATATATATATATTATACTTATATTATAGATAATATATAATATATAATAAACTATATATATAACATATGTACATACTAAATATACATATATATATATAGATAGATAGAGTAGATCGATAGATTAGATATATGCATATAATTACACACTCACACACACACACCACACACCACACACACATACACCCCACACATCACAACCACCACACACACACAACATTTATATATATAAATAAATATATATACTATATATATATATATATATATATATATAATATCTATTTATATACATAAAATTTATATATATAAATATATATATATGAATATATATACTATATATATATATATATAAGATATATATATATATATAAGAGAGACAGAGAGAGAGAGAGAGAGAAGAGAGAGAGAGATGACGAGAGAGATAGAGAGAGAGAGAGGAGAGAATCTAGATGAGAGAGAGACAGGGGGGGGGGGGGGGGGGAGAAGAGAGAGAGAGAGAGAGAAAGAGGACAGAGACAGAAAGAGAGACGAGAATAGAGGGGAGAGGAGAGAGAGAGAGAAAGAGGAGAGAGAGATGGAGAGAGAGAGAGAGAGAGAGAGAGAGAGAGAGAGAGAGAGAGAGAGAGAGAGAGTAAGCCTCTGTTCGTGGGCGCCCATACTGAGTGCCCGATCTCAGAGATAAAGCGAGAGATAGAAAAAGAGAGAGAAAAAAAAGAGAGAGAGAGACAGAGACAGAAAGAGAGTGAGAAAGAGAGAGAAAGAAAGAGAGCGAGAAAGAGAGAGAGAGAGAGAGACAGAGAAACAGAGAGAGAGAGAGAAGAGAGAGAGAGAGAGAGGAGAGAATGATGAGAGATCACGAGAGGAAGAGAAGACGAGAGAGAGAAAGAGAGAGAGAGAGAGAGGGGAAGAAAAGTTGAGAGAGAGAGAGAGAGAGAGGGAAAGGAAAGAAAGAGAAAAAAGGAAAGAGAGGGGGGAAAAAAGAGAGAAGAGAAAGAAAAAGAAAAGGAGAGAGGGGAAGAGAAAGAGAGACAGAGACAGAAAAAGAGTCAGAGAGAAAAGAGAGAGGAGAGAGGGAGGAGAGAGAGAGAGAGGCAGAAAGAGGGACAGAGGAGAGAGGAGCACGAGACGAGAAACCGAGTCGTAAGGAGAGAGAGAAAGTGTGTGTGTGTGTGTATATTATATATATTCTATATATATATCTTTAATAATATATAATATATATATATATGTATGTATTATATGTGTGTGTGTGTGTGGTGTGTGTTGTGTTTGTGTATGTTTATCTCTCTACTCTCTCTCTCTCTCTCTCTCTCTCACTATCTCTATATAATGTATATATATATATATATATGTATATAGATAATATATTTATATATATTATTAGTAAAGTAAAATAATTAGTTAAAAGGGGTAACGCAAAGCATGGACTAGTGGAACTAGTAGTTCCTGCAGTAGCGTCCCCCCCCCCCCACTCGTCTTGGCCGCTACCTGTTTCTTGGCAGAATTGCCTCGGCCACTCCTCTTTTTGTCCATAGGCCCTGGGCGAGACCTTTCTGTGCGGTCGTGTTTTTTATTTTTTTCAGGTTGGTAATTCTGTGTTAGAGATTATGGCGATATCTACATTTTACGTATATATCGCATAGGTAGTATTTTCTTTGTTTTTTTTGTTTTGTGTGTTTTTGTGTTTTGTTTTGGTGAGAAATAATAAAACTGTGATTATGAATTTACGTATTTTTCCAATCTTTGACAGTGAATAATAACTAAAATCAAAGGAAATATTGAATCATTTATTATAATAAAGGCTTACAATACAATAATGAAAATTACCTTATTATAATAATATAAATCATTAATGTAATACTCTAAATTAAGTTAACTTCGATATTATGCTAACCTAATTATGACCGATTTAATATGGAATGAACAGTGAATGAAACAAAAAGAACCTCGATAATCACAATTAGTACTTTTAACGCAAGGATTGTTGTTACGTGGTATTTTAGGCCATTCATACAGCCATTTGAAAGTAAAGTCGTCTATATTCTGGCTACCGCTTGGGAGATTAGAGTTCAGCGGAGCGCTCTTCCTAAATTCTCT
>NW_023651811.1:116097-118597 GCF_015228065.2 Penaeus monodon
CTCGTGGGACCCTGGGTATTTGGCACCTTGCGGTCCCGGCTAATTCTGTGGGGGGTCTCAGGCTAGAGGCCCCCGAGGGACGGGCTATGGCCCCCCGGGGTGTGGATCGCTCTGGGTCCGTACCAAATCCTCCCCCCTAGCCACCCCGGGGGAATGGGGCGGTGGGGGTGGGCCTTGCCACTTTTCCTCCCCCAGAAAGACCCACTGGCAACGTCACGAATAAATTTGGAAAAAGCTGGGGAAGGGTGTTTCATCTGGGGCAGACTAAAGGGGGAGGAGTGTGCCGTGGGTTTCACCATGGGAGTCTCTGCCGTTCACAGAACTCGCAAACCCGTGGACCCAGTTTGCTCTGTGGGGAGCTTTCAACGAGTAACCTCGACAGCTCAGGGTCCATTGGGTTACGCCCCAGGACAAGACAGAATCCCTCTCCCCCGGGGACATTAGAGGCCCTGAAAAATTCGCAAGGGTGGCTGAATGGGAATTGGTCTTTCGTCGTTCCATGGTGCGTAGGGCTCGGACACTGCTAGAAAAGGCAAGGGAAAGTTTTTCAGGAATCTTGCTGAGGGGGCGAAAGGGCCTTTTTTTGGGAAATACCTTCGCCCTGCCTACCAAACCCCGAGAAAACTACTCTACCTCCTCCATGCTGTAGTTCAAACAGCGGAGGACGGATCATCTCAAACATGTTGTGGGTCGTGAAAGTTGGGGTGGTTTTTGACGTTGTACCATAGACCCTCAAAAGTTAGCTTGGATCAGCGATGTCTCAGTGCCTGTGCCAGACCCACCCTCGCAAGGAACCTCCTAAACCCCAACAGAGGTAGGGGGCGATTTCCATGCTGAAGATGGGAAAAGCTGCAGGCATATTGAACCCCCGCTGAACTGCTAAAGGGTGGGGGGGACCTATGGCTCGTGCTGCATACAGTTCTTACTGCCATCTGGCAGTCTGGTACCATTCCCCCTGACCTGCTGAAGGGCGTGATCATCCCTCTCTGGAAGGTGAAAGGGGATCTTTGGGACTGTAGCAACTACCGTAGCTACCAACACTGTAACTAACCCCTCCCCTGGTCCAACAAGGCTCCGCCCAACCGCTACGCCATCAGCCAGCTGCAGGTTTTGAATGGGCTCCACGAGGCCCTCTACTCCACGCATCACTCTTGACAGTCGAACACCGGGGGGGGGATCTAGACTCTGTCCTGGGGGCAAGGTGCAGTCCGCGTCAGCGTAACTTACCTCTGCACAATCCAACCTCTGGAAGCAAGGGCAAACATTTCCCCGTGCACACCTCACCAGCTTCCGTCCCAGTTCGACCACACGCCTTACTCTGCGTCGGTAGTCAAGGCCCAGCAAGCAGTGCTCGTCCATATCGCCACATAGTACCCGCAGGCCGCTGCACCGTGCGTGCCCAACGCCAATACGAGCCTCCACTGGCCCCTTGACTGACAAACACAATGCCCCGTGACACCACACATTCTCTGTGTTGTCTGAAGTTGCATAGTGGCCAACATATCAGGTGCCCACTAGGGTCTTCTCAGCCCCAGTGTCCCCACATGTCCTAGCGGCATGTTTCCCATCTATTGAGCCCTCCACCTGGCATCGTGCTGTTCGACGCACTTACCCAAGTCGGGGCCCGGGAACCGAAGACGGCTGGGTTTCGGCCCCCTTCTCCAGAGTTTTCCGCCTGTACCACTTCCTTACCTTAGGACATGCACTCGGATGGTGACCATACTACAGTCCTTTGCAGCCTGCTGGAAGGCATCAAGAATCCGCTCCCTCCTGACAATGACTACGTCTTGCCCACCTCTCCGCCGCCCCAACACAAGCCTTCAAAAGTGCTCGGGCTCACTTTCCTCAATGCTACCTTCTCCACTTTACCCTGCTGCTCCGGAGCTCACGGGCGGGGCTTGAGCAGCTGCCCTAGGCCACGGTTGCCTTCAGTAAGCCTCGAACATCCAAGGCCCTCGCCCAGCCCACTGCAGGTCCTCAGGTTGGTGCCCTGCTTGAGACGTAGATTTGCAAGCTGCGGTCCAGTAAAGCGTCAACAAGAAATCGCGCCAGGACCACGATCCCATCTCTTCCGCAGCCGCAGGGTACGAACCCCTTACCAGCGCCTCCTCATCCTGTGCAGCTGGACAAGTGTCTCGCCACGCGCACGAGTCCGCTTCTTCAAAGCGGGCCCGTATTACCTCTGCCTGGTGGTGGTGCCTGAAACGGCAATTTCAAAGCTCCGCCACGCTGGTGTAAGCGGCGATGTTGTGATGCGGCAGAATGCCCCCAACACTTCCACCCCGCGGGACCCCTTATAGCTGTTACTGCAGGGCCTTCTCTCCTGTCTCAGCCCTGGGGCAGATGCCAGTCATTTAAATTGGGCGACAATGCCTCCCAAGCCCCCTTCCCCGTCGTACTTAGCTGGCTTACCCTCACAGAATGTCCCTGGAGGCCGAGAGGCTGCAGGTGGAAAACGCGTGCCCGTGAACTAACACGCCCCGGGGGGAGGAAGGGGTTG
>NW_023651812.1:0-31460 GCF_015228065.2 Penaeus monodon
CTAAAACTTCTGTCTCTGAAAAAAAGCCTCTTCAATCGTTAGGGCCTATTTTTTTTCAAAAAAGGGCTTTTCCCCTTTTTAGGGCTTTTGGGGGGGGGGGGGGGGGGGGGGGGGGGGGGGGGGGGGGGGGGGGGGGGGGGGGGGGGGGGGGGGGGGGGGGGGGAAAAAAAAAAAAAAAAAAAAAAAAAAAAAAAAAAAAAAAAAAAAAAAAAAAAAAAAAAAAAAAAAAAAAAAAAAAAAAAAAAAAAAAAAAAAAAAAAAAAAAAAAAAAAAAAAAAAAAAAAAAAAAAAAAAAAAAAAAAAAAAAAAAAAAAAAAAAAAAAAAAAAAAAAAAAAAAAAAAAAAAAAAATTTTTTTTTTTTTTTTTTTTTATTATTACTTTTAATTTTTTTTTTTTTTTTAAATATTTTAATAATATTATGGGATTTTGTTAAAATTATTTTTTTGTTAAATTTTTATTTTGATTTATCTTTATTTTTATATTTTTAATTTTTTATTTTTATTTTTTTATATATTTGTTATTATATTTTTAAAATTTTATTAAAATAATGAAAATAATTAAAATAAAAATGAAAATAATTGAAAATAATATATAATAATTGAAATGATTAATAAATAATGATAAAATAAATATTTTAGAAATTATGGAATTCATATAATTGTGTATAAAGTTGGGCCATTTAAAATTAAAAAAAAAAAGAAAAAAATAAAATGAAAAGGGAAAATTGCAAATATGTTTTAAAGAGTAGAAAAAATGCTTTTTTAATATTAAATTTTTGGGAATATTGGGGGAAAATGATAAAAATTTAACAGATTCTTTTTAATAGAAAAAAAATTTTAAAAGTGAAAAAAAGGGGGAAAACAGTTTTTAATTTTTAATTACTTAATACTTTTTTCATTTTTTTTTATGTTTTAATTATTATATTATTTTTTAAATAACCCAAAATTAAAATTATAATTAATTTTTTTAATTAATTTTTAAGTTTTATCATTTTTTATTATTATTTTAATTTTATTTTTTCAAAAAAATATATTAATGAAAATAAAAATAAATAATAATAATATAATTAAACAATACTAATTTTATAATAATAATATTATTATTGTTATTTTTATTATTATATTTTATTATTTTAAATTAAAAAAAATTTTTTTAAAAAAATATTAAAGTTCATTTTAAATTTTTAAATAATTTAAAAAATTTAATATTATAAAACTTATTTTTTATTTTATTGTTGTTATTAGTATAGAGTAAAATTATTTTTAAACTGCAATAATTGAATAATAATGATAATAATTCAAAATAGAAAATAATTAAAATGATGAAAATGAATGATAATATATAATGATGATAATGATATGAAAACGATAAAAATGAGATATCATGATAATAATGATGATAATAACGGGAAATTGGCCCCCCTATTAAAAAAAAAGGTAAAGAAAAAATCCCAAAAAGTCGAAAAAGCGGCAAAATCTAGAAAAATTACCCTTTTGAGATAGACTCCAAATGCTTTTTTTTCCATTCATTATGATTCGGCAATATTAGGGTAATAATGTAATAATTACCGAATTCTATTAATAATGAAAAATGATGAAAAAAGTGGAATAAAGAGTTTTTGGATAACATTTGATTTTTAAATATTATTACTTTTAAATTTTTTTCAATTTTTTCTTCTTTTATTATTTTATTATTATTTATTATTATTATTATTTTATTATTATTATTATTTATTATTATTTTATTATTATTATTAATTTTTTATTAATTATTATTATTTTATTTATTTATTTATTATTATTATTTTTAATTATTAGTATTTTTCCCAAAAAAAATATATTATAACTGAAATAAAAATATAATAATAAAAATTTTTTTTTTAAATACTAATTGTTATAATATTTTTTATTAATATTTTTTATTGTATTATTTCATTTTATTTTTTTTAAATGGTAGAAAATTGTAAAATAATTTTATAACGTAAAATTACATTAATAACGAATTAATTGAAAAAGATATAAATAATGATTAAGAAACTATTATTGTTTTTTTTTTTAAATTTTTTGTTTTTTTATGTTAGATGAAAAATTTAAATTATTATAACTGCAATAATTGCAAAAATAATGATAAAATTCAATAATGATGTAAAAATTGCAATAAGATGATAAAATTAAAATTATGATTATGATGTAATGATGATAATGAGATAATAGTTTAAAAATAAAATGTGATAATCATGATAATTGATATAATAAAGGAATTGGTCCATAATAATAAAAAAAAGGTAAAAAAAAAAAAAATCCCCAAAAGTCAAAAAAGCGGCAAAATCTAGCAAAATATACCTTTTTGAGATAGACCCCAAAAATGACTTTTTTCCCATTTTTATGATTCTGGAAAAAATTTTGGGGTAATAATAAAAATAATTACCGAATTCATTATCAGACATAATGATGAAAAAATGAGAAAAAAGAGAATTGGATAACATTTGATGATTTTTAAATATTTTTACTTTTCTTTATTATCACATTTTATTTTTATTTTTATTTATTATTATTATATTATTATTATTTTTATTATTTATTTTAAATTTTTATTATATTTTTAATATTATTATTATTAATTATAATTTTATTTTATAATTTATTATTATTTTTACATTATTTTTTTATTTTAATTATTATATTTTTCCCAAAAAAAATATATTAAAAACTGAAATAATAAAATAATAAAATAATAGTATAATTTAAAATACTTTTTTAAAAAAAATTTTGTTTTATTATTATTGTATTATTTATTTTATTATTTTTATGGTAATATTGTAAAAAAATTTTTATAACAGTAAAAATTAAGTAATAAGATTTTAATTAAATAATGATATAAATAATGTTTATAGAAACGATTATTGTTATTTTTATTGTTTTTTTTTTTTATTATTGTAGTTGTTTTTAGTAAGATGTAAAATTATATATTTAACTGCAATAATTTTCAATAATAATGATAAAAATTCAATAATGATGATAATTGTGATGATATGATGATGAAAAAAGATAATAATGATGTAATATGAAAATAATGATGATAATAAAGGAATTGTTTTCATTAAAATAAAAAAAGGTAAAAAAAAAAAAAACCCCAAAAGTCAAAAAAAGGGGCAAAATCTAGCAAAATATAGCTTTGAGAGTAACTCCAAATGACTTTTTTCCCCATTCTTTTTATAATTCTGGCAATTTTAGGGTAATTGAAATAATTCCCAAAAATTCTTTTAAATCATGACAAAAGATATAAAATGAGAAAAAGGAATTTGGAAAACATTTGATGATTATTAATTTTTTACTATTATCATTTTATCATCATTTTCATAATTTTTTTATTTTAATATTATTATTATTATTATTATTTTTTTATTATATTATTATTTTATATTATTATTTTTTATTATTTATTTTTTATTATTATCATAATTATTATTACTTTAATTATTAGTATTATTGCCAAAAATATATTATAACTGTAATAAAAACAAAATAATAAAAAATATTTAAAAATTTATAATAATACTAATTGTTATAATATTGTTATAATATTTTTTTGTTATTATTATCATTATTTTTTTTTTACTGGTAGATAATTGTAAAAATAATTATTAAACAGTAATAATTACGTAATAAATATTAATTGAAATAATTTTTAAAAAAGGGATTTAAAAAACGTTATTTATTGTTATTTTTTTTATTACTATTTTATTTAGTTGTTATTAAGGTGAAAAATTTATATATTAAAACTGCAAAAATTGCAAAAATAATGAAATAATTGAATAATGAAAATGTGTTTGTAAATATGAATAACGATAATAATGATGATAATCATGATAAAAATGTGATAATAACGGAATTGTGTCAATATAAAAAAAAAAAGGTAAAAAAAAAATCCCAAAAGTCAAAAAAGCGGCAAAATTAGCAAAATTAGCCTTTTGGATAACTCCAAAAGACGTTTTTTCCCATTCATTTGATTTTTTTGGAATTTATTAGGAAAAAAGAAAAAACCCTCTATTAATCTGAAAATAATGATAAAAAAAAAGTGAGAATAAGGGAAAATTTTGGATAACTTTGATGATTATTATATTTTTACTTTATCATATTTCATCATATTTAATATTTTATTAATTTTATTTTTTTATTTTTATTATTATTATTATTATTATTATTATTATTTTATTTTATTATTTTATTATTATTATTTTCTTTATTATTTTTACTTTAAATTTTAGTTTTATTCCCAAAAAAATTATAACTGAATAATAAAAATAAAAAATAATAATAAGTTTTTATAAATAAATTTGTTTAATTTGTTTTTAATTTTATTTTTATTATTATCATTATTTTTATTTTTAGGGTAGTATAATTTAAAAATAATTTTTATAAAGTAATAATTACAGTAAAAACGAATAATTTGAAAAATGAATAAAAAAGATTGAAACGTTTATTGTTATTATAATTGTTTTTACATTTTTATTTAGTTTTTATTAGTATAGAGTTTTTTTTTTTTGCAAAATTAAAAAAATAATAAAAATTGCAATAATGATGATAATATTGCAATAATGATAAATGATGATAAATGAGGGAAAAAATAATGAGATGATAACGTAATAATGAGAAAATATGATAAAAATGATGAAAAAAAAAGGGAAATTGTGCCCCTTTTAAATTTAAAAAAAAAAAAAAAAAAAAAAAATCCAAAAGTCAAAAACGAAAAAATTAGCAAAATATACCCTTTTTGAGAGAACCCAAAATGACGTTTTTTCCATTCTTGAGATTCGGCATTTTGGGGGTAATATGATAATAATTACCAGATTTATTAAACATGAAATAAGGATGAAAAAGGAGAATAAAGAGAATTGGAAAAATTTTGAGTTTATTAAATATTTACTATTATCATTTTTTTTATCTTTTCATTTTTAAATATTATTATTATTTTTTTATTATTTTTATTTATTATTAATTATTATTATTTTTATTATTTTTATTATTAATTTTTATTATTATTATTTTTATTATTATTATCATTATTATTATTATTTTAAAATTATTAGTATTATTCCCAAAAAAATTTTTAATAACTTAATAATAAAAAATAATATAATAAAAGTATAATTATAAAATATAATTTTTATAATATTGTATTAATATTATTATTTTTATTATTATTATTATTATTTTACTGGAGTAAAATTGTAAAAATAATATTAAACAGTAATAATTCAGTAAAAACGATATTAATTGAAATAATGAATAAATAATGATTATAGAAACTTTATATTGTTTACTATTATTTTGTAGTTTTTATTAGTATAATGTAAAATTATATATTTACTGCAATAATTGAATAATAATATAAAAATTGCAATAATGTGATAATAATTGCAAAATGATGATAATGATGATATAATGATGATAATGATGATAATGATGATGTAACGATAAAAATGAGAAATCATGATAAAAAATGATAAAAAGGGGAATTTTCCCATTTTTAATAAAAAAAAGGGAAAAAAAAAAAAAACCCAAAAAAGTCGAAAAAAGGGGAAAATCTAGCGAAATATAGCCTTTTGAGAGTAACCCCAAAATGATTTTTTTCCATTTTTTTGAGTTCTGGCAATTTTAGGGAAATAATGATAAAAATTACCAGAATTTAAAATCATGAATTAATGATGATAAAATGAAATAAAGAGAATTTGGATAACATTTGGGATTATTAATATTTTCTTTCATCATATTTATCATTTTTTCATTATTATTATTATTATTATTTTATTATTTTATTATTATATTATTATTTTTATTATTATTATTTTATTATTATCTTTATTTTTTTATTTTTAATTATTAGTATTATCCCAAAAAAAATATATTAAACTGTAAAAATAACAATAATTAATAATAATAAGTAAAATTAAAATAATACATTTTAAAAAATTGTTTTTTTTATTATTGTTATTATTATCTTATTATTTTTTTTATGGTAGTATAATTGTAAAAATAATTATTATAACGTAAAAATTTACAGAAATAACAAATTTTAATTTGAAAAAATAATATAAATAATGTTTATAGAAAACTTATTATTTTTTATTTTTTTTTTTTTATTGTAGTTTTTATTAGTATAGATGAAAAAATTATATTTTTAAACTGCAATAATTGAAATAATGATAAAAATTTTAAAAATAAATGATAATAATGCATTAATGATGATAATGATGTGATTTTGATGATAAGAGTAATGATGATGATAACGATAAAATGGATAATCATGTAAAATGATGATAAAAGAGGAATTTTCCATATTAATAAAAAAAAGGTAAAAAAAAAAAAATCCCAAAAGTCAAAAAAAGCGGAAATCTAGCAATATAGTTTTTTGAGAGTAGACCCAAAATACTTTTTTTCCATTTTTTGATGATTTGGAATTATTAGGGTAAAAATGATAAAATTTACCAGAATTTTTTAATCATGAAAATAATGATGAAAAAAAGTGAGAAAAAAAGAGAATTTGGATAACATTTGATGATTATTTTTTAATATTTTTTCATTATATAATTTTATTTTTATATTATTATTTAAAAAATTTTTTATTAATATTTAATTATTATTATTATTATTATTTATTTTATTTTTATTATTTTATTTATATTTTATTATTACTTTAAAATTCTTTTGTATTATTGAAAAAAATTTTATAACTGTATTAATAAAATAATAATAAAATAATTATAAATAAATATTATAATGTATAATAATGTTAAAATTATTATTGTTTTTATTATTTTTTTTTTTAAATGGTTTTATAAATTGAAAAAATAATATTATAACGAAAAAATAAGAATAAAATTAATTTAAATTTAATATATAAATAATGTTTTAAGAAAATTATTATTGTTAAATTTTTATTGTTTTTAAACATTATATTGATTGTTATTAGTTAGAGAAAGTTATATTTTAAAAACAATAAGCAAAAAAAATAAAATTCAAAAAGGAAAATTGCAAATAAAAATTTTGAGATAAGATAAAAGAGTAATTATGTGATCGAAATATAGATAATAACAAATTGTTCTATTAATAAAAAAAGTAAAAGAAAAAAAACCAAATGAAAAAGGGGAAAATTTTACAAATTGCCTTTGAAAAATAAAATTTTATTTTTCCCATTTTTTTTTTATTTTAGAATTATTGGGGAAATAATATAATAATTACCAGAATTCCATTTAATCATACAATAATAAAATAAAAGTAAATAAAAAGAATTGATAATTTGTTTTATTAATATTATATTTTTATTATAAATTATTATTTTTTTTATTATTTTTATTTATTATTTTGTTTATTATTATTATTATTATATTTTAAAATTTAAAAAAAAATTTATATTTTTATATTATTATTATTACTTTAAATTTTTAGTTTTTTTGTTAAAAATAATTTAAATGTAATAATAAAATAATAAAAAATAAAAGTATAATTTATAATAATATAATTGTATTAATATTGTTAGTAATATTTTTATTTTTTATTTTTTATTTTTAACTGGTATATAATTAAAAAAAAAATTAAAAGAAAAAATAAGTAAAAGGGAAAAATTAAAAAATGTATAATAGTTTAAAAACGTTTTTTTATTTTATTTTTTTCTAATTTTTTAGGTTATTGTATAATTAAAATTTTATAATAATGCAATAATTGAATAAAATTATAAAATTGAATAAGATGTTTAAATTAAAAATATAAAATAAATGCAATAATATATAAATTTTTTTTTTTTTAAAAAAAATTTTTAAAAATTTTACGATAAAAATTTTTTATTTTAAAAATTTATTTTATAAAAATTTTCATTATAAAAAAAAAGGTAAAAGAAAAAACCCCCAAAAAAAAAAAACTGGAAATATATTTTAATAATTAAAATACTTTTTTATTATTGTTTAAAATTATTAGGGTAATAATATAAAATTCCCCAGGTTTTTATAATTTGAAAAAATATATAAAAGTAGAATAAAAATTTATAAATTTTATGTTTAAAAAAATTATTTATAAAACTTATTATTTTATTATTTTTTTTATTTATTATTTTTTATTTTTTATTATATTTTATTATTATTTTTTATTAATTATTATTTATTGAAATTAAATAATAATTATTTTTATTTTTATTATTATTATTATTATTATTATTAACTTTAATTTTATATTATTGTAAAAAAAATTTTCCTTTATAAAAAAAAAAAAAATAAGAAAATTAAAATAAAACTAATTGTTTAAATATTTTTTAATTTTTTTATTGGTTTATTATTTTATTATTATTTTATTTAGATAATTGTAAAAATAATTATTATAACAGTAATAATTTTACAAAATAACAATTAATTAAATAATTATAAAATAATTTTAAAAATTATTATTTTTTTTATTTTGTTATTATATTATTATTTATTGTTTTTATAAATTAAAATTATTTTTTTTTATAACCAATAATTCTAAAAAATATAAAAATTGAAAATTTTTTTATGTAAAAAATTTAATAATAAAATTTTATATAATAATATTTGTATAAGTAAAATGTTTGATATCTTTATAATAATATGATAATTTAAAAATTTTCCATAATAATAAAAAAAATAAAGAAAAAAAAATAAAATGAAAAAGGGGGAAATTACGATTAACTTTTAGAGTGCCCAAAAATGAGTTTTTATATTAACGGGGCAATATTGATAATAATGATAATAAGAATTTTATTAATATGCAATAATGATGAAAAAAGTGAGTAAGAAAATTTTTGGTAAATTGATGATTTTTAATTTTTATTACATTTCATATCAAAAGGGGGAATTCCCAGTCAAAAAGCGAAAAATTTTGCTTTTCAGTAGAAAAAAGGGTTTTAGTGTTTCCAGTATGAAAGGGGAAGTCAGGTTTCTATCAAAAACAATTGTAGTGAGATAAAGAAAGGAAATATATTTTCAGTACTCAGAAAGGGGAATGCAGTTTTTCCCAGTTAAAAAGGGGAAGTCAGTTTTTCCCAGTACCGAAAGCGGAATGTCAGTTTTTCCGTACTCAAAAGGGGGAATTTCAGTTTTCCAGTACTCAGAAGGGAATGTCAGTGTTTCCAGTATTCAAAAAGCGGAATGTCGTGTTTTCCCAGAAATCAAAAAGGGGGAAGGCAGTTTTTCCAGTCTAGAAAGCGAAGCAGTGTTTCCGTATCAGAAAGGGGAATGTCGGGTTTTTCATCTAAAAAGCAAAATAGTTTTTCCCCGTACTAAAAAGCGAAAGTCAGTTTTTCCAGCTCAGAAAGGGGAAATTTAGTGTTTCAGTATCAAAGGGGAATGTCAGTTTTTCCATTCTAGAAAGGGGAATTCAGTGTTTCCTATAAGAAAGCGGAAATGTCATTTGTTTTTTTTATAAAAAATTTTTTTATAAAAAAATTTTTTAAAAATAAAAAATTTATTTTTAATATAAGATATTTATAAAAACATACATTTTATATAGAAAAAAATTTATTAATATATATATTTTTAAATATTATATAATATATATATATAATATATATTATATAATATATAAATATATTATATAATAAATAAATAATATAATAAAATTTAATATATATAATATAAAATATATTATACTAAAAATTATTATTTTATAATAATTATAATATAATATAATATATAAAATATAAATAAAAAAAAAATTTTTGGGGGTTTCTTTTTAGATATTTTTTGGGGGGGGTTTTTTTTTTTTAAATATAATTTTTATATATAAAATTTAAACTATAATCTTAAATATATAAATTTTTAAAAATTTTTTAAAAATTTCCCCAAAATTTTCAATAAAACCCAAACAAAAAACTTTATTTTAATATGTGTTTTTTGGGGTTTTTTTTGATATAATAGTATATATTTTTAAAATATATATAATATAAAATATATATAATAATATATAAAAAAAATAAAAAATAAAAACCAAATATATTTTATTTAATTTTAAAAATTTTAAAAAAAATTATATTTTTAATAAAATATATATATATATATAATACATTATATATTTAATATAATAATATATTAATTATATAAATAAATTATAATTTATTAAAATTATATTATAGATTTTTGTTATTTTTTAATAAAAATTTATTTAATATATATACAAATAGTTTTTTATGTAAAATTTATTTTTTGTGTTTTTTTTTATTATTCTTATTATTATATTTTCTCATCCTTTTTGGTTTTAAAAATTTTTATTTAATAATATATAATAAATTTTTATATTAAATATTATTATTCATTATTTTTAATATAAAACATTATATATACATATATATATAATAAAATATATATATTATATATTTATTTATATATATATTACTTTTTATAATATTTTTTATTTATTATTATTTATATATTATGATTATAATTTTATATATATATTAAATTATATTTTAAGTATATTTGAACAAAATAAATAATTTTATATATAATTTATATTTATAATATAAAAAATTATGGAATAACAATTTTTTACATATAATTTTTATATTTTTATCTATAATTATAAAATATAGATAAAATTATATATTATATATATATATTATAATTTTTTTTTATTTTTATATTTTTTTTATTATGTATGTTGTGGGCAAAATAATAATGAATAACAATAATATAAAAATAGTAATTTTTTTTATAATTTTTATTTATATCTTTTTTAATTAATTCGTTTACTTAATTTTTTACTTTTTAATAATTATTTTTACAATTTGACCATAAAAATGATAATAATAAAAATTTAATATAAAAAAATATTTAACGTTTATTATTTTTATTACATTTATATTTTTATTATTTTATTATTACATTTGGGATTTTTTTTGGCAAAAATATAAGATTCAGTAAAAAATAATAAATAATAATAAAATAATAAAATAAAATAAAATAATAAAAATAATGAATGTAAAAAATAATAAATAGTAAAAATAAAATAATCATCAAATGTTACCAAAATTCTCTTTATTCCCCCTTTTTACAATTATTGTCATGTTTAATACGTTTTGGTTTTATTTTATCTTTTTTACCCTAAAATTTCCCAAAACATCAAAAAATCAAAAAAAATCACTTTTTGGGAGTATACTCTAAAAAGGCATTTCGCTAGATCTTGCCGTTTTTTTCGATTTTTTGGGATTTTTTTTTTTTACCTTTTTTTCTTATATAGGACACAATTCCTTTTATTATCATGATTTTTATATGTTTCTCATATTATCGTTATCATCTCATATATCATTTTTGAAATTTAATCATTATTGAAATTTATTATCATTATTATTGCAATTATTGCAGTTTAATATATATTTCACAACTATACAAATAACATTTAAAATAATAGTAATAACAATAATATAACAATATAACTTTTTATAAAAATTATTTATTAATTTTTTTAATTAATATGTTATTACTTAATTATTAGTTTAAAAATTTTTTTTTGAATTATATACCAGTAAAAAAAAGATAATGAAATAATAACAATAATAACTTTAATAAAAATATTAAACGATTAGTATTATTATTTATTATATTTATAATTTTATTGTTTTATTACAGCTATAAATTATTTTTTGGCAAAAATACTATACTTATACTAAACTATACAAATAATAATAATAAAATAATATAATAATAATATAAAAAACCCCAAAAATGTTACCAAAATTCTTTTTAAATTCTCACTTTTTCACATTATTGCATGTTTAATAGAATTCGGGTAAAAATTTCATTATTAAGCAATTTTAAAAAAATCACAAATAAAGGGAAAAAAAAAACGTCATTTTGGAGTATATTCCAAATTTAAATTTTCGCTAGTTTTTCCGCTTTTAAAAATTTTGGGATTTTTTTTTTTTTAGTTTTTATTGTTAGGGACAAATGCTGTTATATCATCATTATTTCATGATTATATCATTTTTTTGGTTATCATCATATATCATCATTTCCATCATCATTATCATCATTATTGCAATTATTATCATCTTTATTGCAATTTTTATATCTTTATTGAATTTTTACTTATTATTGAATTATGCAGTTATAATATATTTTTTACAACTATACTAAAAACAGCTACAATAAAATAATAAAAACAATAATTAGAAAAAAACGGTTTTAATAAGATTATTCTTTATTTTAATTAAAGTTTTATTACGTAATTTTTACTGTAATAATAATTATTTTTAAATTAAAACACCGAAAAGTAATAATAATGAAAATAATTACAATAAAAATTTTTAATAACAATTTAAACGATTTTATTTTATTTTATACTTATTATTATTATTATTTTTATTTTTACGTTATGTATAGTTTTGGAAATAATATGAAATTAAAGCAATAATAATGTAATAATAATAAAATAAAATAAAAAATAATAATAATAATGAAAATTGTAAAAAATATTAATAATCATTAAATTTATCCAAATTCTCTTTTACTCATTTTCATCCCCTTATTTTCATGATTAATAGAATTCTGGAATTATTTATTTTACCCTAATAATTTGCCAAAATCATCAAAATAAATGGAAAAAAACGTCTTTTTGGGGAAAGACTCTCGCAAAGGCGCATATTTTCCCGCTTTTTCGATTTTTTGGTTTTTTTTTTTTTCCCCCTTTTTTTTTTTTTTTAATATGGAACCATTTCCTTTTTACATCATTATTATCATTTTTATTTTTTTTTTCATTTTATCGTTATCATCATCTTATTATCATTATCTCTTTCCATCATCATTATCATTTTTTGAAATTATTTTCACTTATTGCAATTATCTTTATTTTTGCAATTATTATATCTTTATTGCAATTTTATCATTATTATTGCAATTTATTGCGTTTAATATTATTTTTACACTTAAAATAAAGCTAAAATAATATAGAAAATAACAATAATACAAACAAAAATAACGTTTTAAATAATTATTTATCATCTTTTTAATTTAATATCGTTATTACTGTAATTTTTATGTTTTTAACGATGGGTTCTGTCTGAGCCCCGAGGTCACAGCATGACACTAAATTTGTGTTTTCATTTTTATGTTCTTGGAGTGGTACGTGGTAGGGTCCCCATTTCCTTTTCCCCGGAGAGTCCGGGGTTACCCTTTTAGGTAATCATTCTCTCCCTTTTCCGGGGTTGGACCAGCACTGACTTGGGCTGGCTGGCCCAGTGGCCAGGTAGGGAATCAAGGTGAATTCTGCCCAAAAGGGGAAAAAAAAACGGCGGTCGTACTCGAAAACCTTCTAATCAATTGCCGTCGTGACATCTGGGGTCCGAAAAGCCTCAACCCTTTGGCCGCCCGGCCTTGGAATAGGGTTCCTGAAATTTTTCTTAGCAATTTAGAGCGTTGGTTTGGCCATTTTTTTTTTTTTTTATCGAGCACCCTCTCTTTTACCCCGGGCTGACCGCTGGCTTGACACCCAGTGGCAACGCCATATATTTTATTCTATATATTATAATTATTATTGTTGGGGTGGTGTGGGTGTGTGTGTGTGGTGTGGGGTGTGGTGTGGGTGTGTTTGTTGGTGTGGGGGGGGGTGTTTGTGTGTGTGTGTTGTGTTTTACACATATATATACGTTTTTGCTCCCAACAGGAAAAATAAAATTATATATTTTTGGGATAATTTAAAATATACTATATAAATTATATATATATATTATATATATAATAAATATATAAATATTTTATTAATATATATAATATATATATATATTTAAATATATTTATATATAATAGCGTAATTATATGTAATATATATTTTTTACTTTAAAATAAACATATACATTTTTTCATTACAATGCCCGTATATCATATTTAGATACACACACACAACCCCTTCACACACACACACACACACAACACCACAGGAAACTCAACACCACAACACACACACACTCACATATTTTATATTTAATATTAGGTTACGTTACGTTTGCAAAAAACAAGGAACCTTTAGGTTAGGGTTTTTGTTATACTAAAATTAGGTTTTTGGTTATGTTTAGGATACGTTTTGGATAGGTTTTGGGTAGGTTTAGGTATGTTAGGTTAGGGTTTTTGGATAGGTTTAGGTTTTGGTTAGGGGGGAGGTTTAGGTTAGGTTTTTGGATAGGTTTAGGTTTTGTTTAGGTTGGTTTAGGATAGGTTTTTGGTTGGTTTGCTTTTTGGGTTTGGGTTAGGTTGGATTTCGTTGGTTTTGGTGGTTTGGGGTTTGGTATAAATTAGATTTGGGTTGGTTTGGGTTAGGTTTAGGTTAGGTTGGGTTTGTTTGGGTTTGGTTTGGTTTTGGATTTGGTTTAGATTAGGGTTGGGTTTGGTTTTGGATTAGGTTTTTTTTAGGGTTAGGTTAGGGTTTTGGGGGAGGTTGGGTTTGGTTAAATTAGGTTTGGGATAGGGTTTTGGGGTTAGGTTTTGGTTTTGGTTTTTGGATTAGGTTTGGGGTTTTGGTTTTGGTTAGGTTTGGTTGTTTGGGTTGGTTTTGGTAGGTTTCCGTTGGTTTGGGTTTCTTTTAAGTTATGTTTGGGTTAGGTTGGGTTAGGTTTAGGTTTTGTTTTTGGTTAGTTTGGTTTTTGTTTTGGGTTTGGGTTGGTAGGTTTTGGGGTTTTGTTTGATTATGTTTTGGGTTTAGGTTTAGGTGATTTGGGTTTGCTTTGGGGGTTAGGTTTTGGGTTGGGGTTTTCGTTAGGTTTGGGTTAGGTTTGGGTTTGGTTTTTGGGTTTCGTTTTGGGTTAGGTTTTGGGTTGGTTTGGGGTTTGGGAAAGGGTTTGGTTTTGGGGTTAGGTTTGGTTAGGTTTTTGGTTTAAATTTATTTTAAGGTTTTGGGGTTAGGTTAGGGTTGGTTGGGTAGTTTGGGTTAGGTTTGGTTAGGTTGGTTAGAAATAAAAACAACATACACCAAAACCCCACATACGCAACACAACACATAAAAAACACCACACACATACACCCCACACACGCAAAAACACACCACACACACACCACAATTTAAAATTATATATTTTTTTTTTATATATAAATATTTATAATATACATATACAAATAATACAATAGGGAACTATATACATATATTCTAACATAATATAATATACATATTGGCTATTTGCATATATATATGCAATATACATATATTACTTATTCTTACATTATAATGTATATATATGATATTTTATGATATATAAAATATAAAAATATAATTGGAAAATATAGTATTATGTATATACATATAATATGTTTTAATATATATATATGTAAAATATATATATATATTTATATATATATTTAAAATTTTTATTATGTATTTTTTATGTGTTATTGGTGGTTGTGTGTGTGTATGTGTGTGTGTGTGTTTTTTTTGGTTTGGTGTGTGTGTATGGTGTGTATTTGTGTGTCTATTATTGGGAAATATTATAATATAATCTATATTAATATATATATATATATATATTATATATTATTTTAATATGATTATAGTGAAAATGTAGATATATAAGTAATAAAAAATAATAAAAAAACCCACATGTAATAAAATATATATATAATTTTAATAATATTTAAATAATTATTTATTATATATATTATTAATTATATATACATATATTATAATATATATATTATATATATAATTTTTATAATAATTATATAATAATAATATTATTTAAATATTTATATATAATATATATTATATATATATAATATATATATTTAATTTATATATAAATTAATAATATATTTAACTTTCCATATATATTATAGTATATATATATATATATATATATATATTTATATTATATATATATATATATATATTATATATATTATATATATATAAAAAATTAAATAAAAAAAAAAAAAAAATTTAAAAAAAATCCCTAAAATATTTTTAAATTTGATATATATAATTTATAATTTAAAAAATTTATATTAAGTATATACATTAATATATAATTAAAAATTTTATATATATAATAATAATATTTAAATTATATATATTAATTTAAATCTTTATAATATTTTATAATTTTAAAATTTAATATTTAAATTATTAAAAAATAAAAATAAAAAAAAAAAAAAAAAAAAACAAAAATTTTAAAAAAAGAAAAATAAAAAAAAAAAAAAAAAAAAATAAAAAAAAAAATTTTTTTTTTTTTTTTTTTTTATTTTTTTTTTATTTTTTTATTTTTTTTTTTAAAATTTTTAATTTTTAAAATATTTAAAAAAATAAAAATAAAAAAACAATAAAATAAATTTAAAACCCCCTAAAATTTAAAATATATTAAAAATAACAATAAAATTTTTAAACAAATTTTAAAAATTAAAATATTTAAATTTTAAAAATTAAAATTTTTTTTTTTTTTTTAAAATTTTTTTTAAAGGGGGGGTTTTTTTTGTGGGGGGGGGGGTTTTTTTCTTTTTTAAAAAAAAATTCAAATTTTGAAATTTTAAAAAAAAAAACCCAAAATAACCCAAACTACCAAACCCCCAAACCCAACCTCCCAAAATAAAAAACCTAAACCAAAACCAACCCAAACCAACCCCCAACCTAACCCCCTAAAACCCAAACCCAACCCAAATAACCCAAACCTAAACAAACCTAACCCAAACTAACCCAAAACCTAACCCAAAACAAACCCAAACTAACCAAAATAACCCCAAACTAACCAAAAAACCCAAACCAAACAAAACCCAACCCAAACTAAAAACCTAAAATAACCCCAAAAAAAACCTAAAAAATAACCCCAAAAAACCCAATAAACCTAACCCAACCTAACCCAAACCCAACCCAAAACCCACAACCAAAAAAAACCAAATTCCAAATAACCCCAAACCCAACCTAAACCAACCCCAAAACCCAAAACCAACCCAACCCAAACCCAACCAAAAACCCAAAAACCTACCCCATAAATAACCCAAACCTAACCCAAAAAACCCCAAACTAACCAAACAACCAAAACTAACTAAACCTAACCCAAACCTAACCAAAAACGAAACCCTAAACCTAACCCCAAACCTACCAAAAACCCCCAAACCCAAACCAAAAAACCTTCAACTCCCCAAACCCAAATAAAACCAAATTTAAAAAATAAAAATAAAAATTTGTTTTTTCCCCTTTTTTTTTTTTTTAACCAAAATAATTCCTAAATAAAAAATAATTTAAACCAAAAAAAAAAACCCAAACATAAATAAAACCAAATATAAAAAAAAATAAAAAATTTTTTTTAAAAAAAAAAAACCCAAATTTTAAATATATTAAAAATTTTTTTTTTTTTAAATTTTTTTTTTTTTTTTGGGGGGAAACTAATTTTTAAACCCAAACACCAAAAACCCCAAAAAAAAAAAAAAAAAACCAAAAACCCAAAAAAAAAATAATTTAATATAAATAAAAATAAATTATTTTCTTTTTTCAAATTAAGTAATAAATAAATATATTTAAAAAAAAAATATTTTTTTTTTAAAAAAAAACTTTTTTGTTGGGGGGGTTTTTGGGGTTAAAAAATACAAAAAAAACCCCGGGCCCCCGAAAAAAAAAACCCCCAAAAAAAAAAAAAAAAAAAAAATATTTAAAAAGAAAATTTAAAATTAAATTTTAAAAAAATGATAAATTATTAAAAAATTAAAATAAAAAAAAAAAAATAAAAAAAATTAAATTATAAAAAAAAAAATTCAAAAAAATAAGATAATTTGTTTCATAACGTTATTAATGGTATAAAAAAAAAAACCAAAACCCAAAAGGGCCCCAAAAAAAAACAAAAAAAACCAAAAAAAAACCAAAAAATTAAAATTAAAAAATAAACGTTTATGGTTAAAAAAAGTAACAGTAGGGGAAAAGGAAAAGGGCCATAAAAAAAAAAAAAATAAAACCAAAAGTTAAAAAGGGGGAAAAACTAAAACCCTTAAAACAGCCCCAAACCCCGCATGGTTTTAAATTTATTAATTAAAAACCAAAATTAATAAGGCTAATAAAAGGGTTTTTTTTGGAAAAAAATTATTAAATCAATTCCCAAAAATATTTTTAAAAAATAAAAATGAATAAAAATAAAGGAAAAAAAAAAAAAAAAAATATAAGTATAATAAAAAATAAAAAAATGAAAAATAAAATGGAAAATTTTATTTTTATTTCGGGGTAAATTTAAAAAATTTAAAAAAAAAAATTCCCAAAAAGTTTAAAAAAAAGGGAAAAAAATTTATTTAAAAACGTTTTTTCATTATTATTTTATTATTATAAATTATTTAGTTTTTTAGATAGTTTTTAAAAATATAATTTAAACTAATAATTCAATAAAATATAATAATTTTAATAATTATTATATAATTGCAATATATGTAAAAATTGCAAAATAAAATAATGATATAAAAATATAAGATTATATTAAAAAATAAAATGAAGATAAAATGAATTTAATAATTTTTGATAAAACCCCAAATTTTCATATAAATAAAAAAAATAAAAAAAAAATAAAAAAATTAAAAAAATTGGTTAATTTTTTAAAAACGTTTTTTTTCATTTTTTGATTTTTTTTAATTATTTGTTAAAATGATAATAATTACCAAATTCTATTAAATGCCAAAAAGATGTAAATTAAAATAAAAAAATTTGGAAATTAAAGATTATTAAAAATTTTTTTAAATATCATTATTTTAATTATTATTAAATTTTAATAATATATCAATTTGCCAAAAAATATAAAAAATAAAAAAAAAAAAATAAAAAAAAATAAAATTAAAATTTTTAATTTGTTTAAAAAATTTTTTTTTTTTTTTCATTTATTATTTTTTTTTAAATAATTAAAAATAATTATTATAAAATAAATTTAATATAAAAAGTTTAAAAAATAAATAAAAAATTTTATAAATTTTTATTTTATTATTTTTGTTATTATTTTTTTATTTAGTGTTTTTAGATAGTTTTAAAAAAATATATTTTGCCCAAAAAAAAAAATTGTTTTAATAATAAAATAATAATTAATAATAAATAATAATTATAATATGATAATGATATGTAAATCAAAAATGATGGATAATATGAAAAATATGAAAAAATAACAGGATTTGTTTTATAAAAAAAAAAAAAAAAAAAAAATAAAAGTTAAAAGGGAAATTTTCAAATTTAAATTTAATATAAAAATTTTTTTTATTTTTGATATTTTGATTAATAAAAAGATAATAATCCAAATTATTTAAAATTTCAATAATGTGATAAAAAAGGGGAAAAAAAGGGTTATAAATTTTATGATTTTTTAATTATTTAAAATCATTATTATTTTTAAAAATTTTTTAAATATAAAAAAAAGGGAAAGAAAAAATAATCCCCGAAAAAAAAAAAAAAAAAAAAAAAAATTAACGAAATATTGTTTTAAGGGATTAAAATTGTTTTATTTTTCATTTTTATGGAATTTTTGAAAAATAATAAAAATAAAATTAACAGAATCGTATTAATTAAAATAATTATATAAAAAAATAAAAATTAAATTTGTTATTATTATTTTTACTATTATTATTTAGCCTTTATAATATTTTTAAAATATATTTATAAAATAATTTTAAATAATAATTAATAATTTAATTTTTAAAAAATAATTCAAAATTAAAAAAAATAATAATAAATGAAAATAATAATATAATTATAAATTTAATTAAAAATTTATATTATATTTTAAAAAAAAAATAAAAAAAAAAAAAAAAAACATAAAAAAATTAAAAATATAATTAAATATAAATTATTTTTTATTTTTTGTATTTTGAAAATTAAAAAAATATAATAATAAAAATTATTAAAAAAATATAATTAAAAAAAATAAAAGTTTTTTTCTTTATATTATAAATTTTATTTATTATTAAATTTTATTTATATTTTTATTATTATTATATTAAATTTTTATTATTATTATTTTTTTTTATTTTATTATATTATAACATATTATAAGCAAAAATAAATAAATTAAAATAAATAATAATAATTTTTAAAAATAAAATAAATAATAATAATTTTAAAAAAAAATAATAAAAAATTTTATTTTATTATTTTTATTCTATTTATTATTAAATAATATATATATTTGGGGTTTTTTTTAAATTTTAAATTTTTTATATAATATAAATATATATTATTTTATATATTTTAATAATATTTTATATATTTTTTTATATATTTAAAATAAAAAAAACCTATTAAAATATAAAAAAATAATTTTATGTTTATTATATTATAATTAATATAATATATTAAAACACTATATTATTTTTTTTATAATTTATATATTTTTTTTTTTTTTTTTAATTTAATTTTATACTTTTTTTATTTTTTTTTTTATATTATTATATAAAAATTTTTTAAAATTATATTTTTAATATTTATTTTTAAAAAATAAAAAAAAAAAACCCTTTTTTTTAAAAAAGGGTTTTTTTTTTTTATTTTCTATTTTTTTATATTTTAAAAATTCTATTTTTAATTTATTTTAATTTTTATATTATTTATATTTTTACCATTTTTTTTTTCCTTTTAAAGTATAATATTATTCCCTTTTTTAATATAAAAATGAATTTTCTATTTTTAATTTTTTTTATTTAAAATAATTTTTTTTTATAAATTTAATTTTTATATAAAATAATTTTTTAAATTATAAAATTATTTAATAAAATAATTTTTATTATTAAACATTAAAATTAGGGGGGGGTTGGTGTTTGTTTTGGGTATGGGAAAATTTTTTTTTTTTTTTTTTTTTTTTTTTTTTTTTTTTTTTTTTTTTTTTTTTGTTTTTTTTATTTTTAATTTTTTTATATTTATTAATAATTTTTAATTTATTTTAATTTTTATATTATTTAAAATTTAAATTTTCCTGCATTCCGGTTTTTAGTAAACCCTGATTTCCCCTTTCTGAGTAAAGGAAACACGACATTCCCCCTTCGATCTGTAAAACCCCCTTTCCCCTTTTGAGTTTTGGAAACATGACATTTTGCTTTCTTAGTCGGGAAACATGACATTCCCCTTTTTGAGTACTGGAAACACGACATTCCCCTTTCTGAGTACGGAAACACGACTTACCTTCTTAGCACTGGGAAACACTGACATTCCCCTTTTTTTTTTATTTCGGAAACATGACATTCGGAGTACTGAAACATGACATTTCCCCTTTCTAGTACTGGAAACACTCACATTTCGCTTTTTTTAGATGGAAACACGACTTCCCCTTTCTGATTTCTGGAAAAAACTGCTTCCTTTTGAGTACGGAAAAAGACACCGCTTTTGGTTGGAAACATGAATTCCGCTTTCTCATATGGAAAAAATGACATTCCCCCTTTCTGAGTACTGGGGAAAAGACATTCCGCTTTCTGATACTGGAAACACGACATTTCCCCTTTTAGTCTGGAAACACTGATATTTCGTTTCTGATACTGGAAACACGACATTCCGCTTTCTGGTAGGAAACATGACATCCCCTTTCTGGTACGGGAAAAACGACATTTCCCCTTTCTGACTACTGGAAAAAATGACATTGCGCTTTCTTAGCATGGAAACCTACATTCCCCTTTTTTGAGTATGATAAAAGTAATAATATTAATATCATAAAGTTATCCAAATTTTTTTTTTTCAATTTTATCTCATTATTGTCAGATTAATAGAAATTTTGGTAATTTTTTATTATCATAATAATTGCCAGAATCATCAAATGAATGGAAAAACGTCATTTTGGAGTCTACTCTCAAAAAGGATAATTCGCTAGATTTTGCCGCTTTTCGACTTTTTGGGGTTTTTTTTTTTTTTTACCTTTTTTTTTTTATATATGGACAAATTCCCGTTATTTTCATCATTATTTCATGATTATATCATTATTATCGTTATCATCATAATATCATCTTACTCATCATTATCACTTTTGCAATTTTTACTCATTATGCAATTTTTACATTATTATTGCAATTATTGCAGTTATAATATATAAATTTTAATCTATACTAAAACAAATACAAAAATAAAAGTAAAAACAAAAATATAACAATAATAAAGTTTCTATAATCATTATTTAATCATTTTTTCAAATTTAAAACGTTTTTTACTGAATTTTTACGTTAATAATTTTTTTTTACAATTATACTACAGAAAAAAATAATATGATAATAATAAAAATAATAAATTTAAAAACAATATTTTAACCAAATTTGTATTTTATAATTATACTTTTATTATTATTTTGTTATTTTTACAGTTTAATATATTTTTTGACAAAATACTAATAATTAAAATAAAAATAAAATGATAATTTTTAATTAAAAAATAATAAAATTTATAATAATACCAAAAATTTTAATAATGTAAAAATAAATTAAAATAATAATAATAATAAAAAAAATAATAATTAATAAAAAATAAAATAATAATAATGTAATAATGAAATAGTAATAATATTTAAAAATCATCAAAAAGTTTTCCAAAATTTTCTTTTTTCCCTTTTATCATATTTTGTATGATTAATGAATTTGGTAATTTTTATCATTATTACCCCAATAAACCATAATCATCAAAGAATGGAAAAAACGTCATTTTTGAGTCTACTTCAAAAGTTTTTTCGTAGATTTTGCCCCCTTTTTGACTTTTGGGATTTTTTTTTTTTTACCTTTTTTTTTTTTATATATGGGCCAATTCCTCTTATTTATCATTATTTTCGATTATCATCATTATTATCGTTATCATATCATTTTATATTTCATCATTATCATCTTTATCATATTATTGCAGTTTTTATCATATTTTTGCAAATCACATCATTATTTCAATTATTATAATTATTTTTGCAATTTTGCGTTTTTAATATATAAATTTAAAGTATACTAATAACAATACAAAAATAATAGTAATAACAATAATAATAAAATAATAACGTTTTTTATAAACTTATTTATATCATTATTTTTTAATTAATATCGTTATTTCTGTAATTTTACTGTTATATAATTTTTTTTCCCAAATTTTACTACCAGTAAAAATAATAAAAATGTAATAAAAAAATAATAATATTAAAAACAATTTATAACAAAGTATTTTTATAAATTTTAAATATATTTTATTATTTTATTATTCAGTTTTAATATATTTTTTGCAATAATACTAATAATTAAAGAAAAATAAAATGATAATAAAGAAATTTATTAATAATAATAATAATAATAATAAAATAATAAAAAAATAAATAATAATAAAAAATAATAATAATAATAATAATAAAATAATGCTGATAATAAAGATAAAAGTAATAAATTTTAAAAATCATCAAAAGTTTTTCCAAATTTTTTATTTCATTTTTCATCATTATTTTCAGTAATAGAATTTTTGGGAATTATTTTCATTATTACCCCAAAAATTTCTAGAATCATCAAATAAATAAAAAAGTCATTTTTTAGTTATCTCATAAAGGTATATTTTGCTAGTTTTTCCGCTTTTCGATTTTGGGATTTTTTTTCTTTTACCTTTTTTATTATATATGGACAAATTCCGTTATTATCATCATTATTATCGTTTTCATCATAATTTTCACATTTTTCATTATCCATCATTTTCATCATTATTTCAATTTTTATATCATTTTGCAATTATTATCATTTTTTATTGCAATTTTTGCACTTATAATATATAATTTACATCTATACTAATAACAAACAATAAAAATAGTAAAACAATAATAATAAAAATAAAAACGTTTCTATAATCATTATTTATTCATTTTTTCAATTAATATCGTTATACTGTAATTTTTATGTTAAAAATTTATTTTTACAATTTTAATACCAGTAAAAAGAAAAATAATGATAATAAAAACAAAAAAAATTTAATAAACCAAAATTATAACAATTGTTTATATATTTATACTTATTAATTTTTATTTTTATTTTTAAGTTTTAAAATATTTTTGGCAATAATCTAATGATTAAAATAATAATAATAATAAAAAATATTAATAATAAAAAATAAAATAAAATAATAATAATAACAATAATTTAAAAATAATAATAAATAATTTTAAAAATAATGTAATAATGTGATAATAAGATAAAAGTAATAAATTTAAAATCATCAAATGTTACCCAAATTCTCTTTATTCTCACTTTTTAAAAATTATTGTCAGATAAAAGATTCTGGAAATTTTTATCATTATACCCTAATAAATTTCCATAATCATCAAAAGAATGGAAAAAACTCATTTTTGGGGTCTATCTCAAAAGATATTTAGCTAGATTTTGCCGCTTTTTTGACTTTTGGGATTTTTTTTTTTTTTACCTTTTTTTTTTTATAATGGAACAATTTTTTTATTATCATCATATTATCATGTTACATCTTATTATCGTTATCTCATCATTATCATTTTCATCAATATCACATCATATCATCATTAAAGAAAATTTTTATCATCATTTTGCAATTATTATCATTATTATTGCAATTATTTCATTATAAAAAATAATTTTACTCTTACTAATAACAAAACAAAATAAAAGTAATAACAATAATAATAACAATAATAACGTTTCTATAATCTTATTATATTTTTTATTTCAATTAATATCGTTATTCTGTAATTATTACGTTATAATAATTATTTTTACAATTATACTACCCCTAAAAAAAAAAAAAATAATTTAAAAATAACAATTAATATTATAACAATATTATAACAAAAAAGATTTTTATAATTTTACTTATTATTATTATTATGTTATTTTTACAGTTATAAAATATTTTTTGGCAAAAATACTAATAATTAAAGTATAATAATAATGATAATAAAATAATAAAAATAATAATAAAAAATGATAATAATAAAATAAAAATAATATAAATAAAATAATAATAATAATAATAAAATATAAAAATAAAAATAATGATAATAAAGATAAAAATAATTAATAGTAATAAAATTAATAATCATCAAAAGTTATCCAAATTCTCTTTTTTTCACTTTTTCATATTTTGTCATGATTAATAAAAAATTTTGGTAATTATTTTCATTTTTACCCTAAAAATTGCCCGAATATCAAAATTTAAAGGAAAAAACGCATTTTTGGGGTCTATCTCAAAAGGCTATATTTCGCTAGATTTTCCCCTTTTTGACTTTTGGGATTTTTTTTTTCTTTTACCTTTTTTTTTTTTAATATGGAAAAAATTCCTTTATTATCATCATTTTTTTCATATTATCATCATTTTTTTCGTTATCCTCATGATTATATTACACATTATCATCATCATTATCATCATTATTGCAATTATTACATCATATTGCAATTTTTTCATTTTATTCAATTATTGCAGTCAGAAATATAATTTTACTCTATACTAAAACAATACAATAATAATAGTAATAAACAATAGTAAACGTTTTTATAATCATTATTTATTTTATTTCAATTTTATCGTTATTTCTGAATTTTCTGTTTTAAAAAATTTTTTTACAAATTTCTACCAGTAAAAATAATAATAAAGATAAAATAACAATAAAAATATTAAAACAATATTTAACAATTAGATTATTAAAAATACTTATTATTATCATTATTTATTATTACAGTTTAATATATTTTTTGGCAATAATATAATAATTAAAGTTTAAAATAAAAAGATAAAAAATAAAATAATAATAAAAATAATAAAAATAATAATAATAATAATAATTTAAAAGAAAATTTATGATAATAAGATAATAGTAAAAATTTTTAATAATCATAAAGTTATCCAAGTTCTCTTATTTTCACTTTTTCATCCTTATTGTCTGATTTTAATAGTTTTTGGTAATTATTATCATTATTACCCTAAAATTGCCAGAATCATCAAAAAGGAAAAAAACGTCATTTTGGAGTTACTCCAAAAGGCTATTTCGCTAGTTTTTACGTTTTTCGACTTTTAGGATTTTTTTTTTTTTCCCTTTTTTTTTAATTAAAGGGGCCAATTCCTGTTATTTCTCATTATTTTCAGATTATCATTTATTTTTCGTTATTCATCATTATCATCTTATCATCATTATCCATCATTATCAATTATTGCAAATTATTTCATCATTTTTGCAATTTTTATTATTATTTTCAATTAGCAGTTATAAAATATAATTTTTTAATCTATCTAATAACAAAAATACAATAATAATAGTAATAAAAAATTAAAAAACAATAATAAAGTTTTTTATTCATTTTTATATATTATTTCAATTATATCGTTATTACTGTAATTTTACTGTTATAAAAATTTTTAAATTATACACCCGTACAAATAATAATAAAGTAATTTAAAAACAATAATAATAATAAAAAATATTTTAACAATTAGTTTATCAAATTAACTTTTTTTATTTATTTTGGGTTTTTTTTACATTATGATATATTTTTTGGCAATAAACTAATAATTTTAAAATAATATAATAATGATTTAAAAAAATAATAATAATAATAAAAATAAAAATAATAATAAAAATAAAAATAAAAATAATAAAAAACAATAATAAAATATTAATAATAAAAATGATAATAATGGATAATAAGAAAAAGTAATAATACAAAATCATCAAAAAGTTATCCAAATTCTCTTTTTTCTCACTTTTTCATCAATTTTTATGATTAATATAATTTGGTAATTATTTCATTTACCTAATAAATTTCCAGAAACACAATGAATGGGAAAAAAAAGTATTTGGAGTTACTCTCAAAAGGCTATATTTTTGCTAGATTTTGCCCCTTTTTTGCTTTTTGGGATTTTTTTTTTTTTTACTTTTTTTATTATATTTGGACACAATTTCCTTTCATTATCATCATTTATATGATTATCATCATTATTATCGTTATAACATCATTTTTCATCATTATCATCATTTCATTATTGCAATTTTATCATTATTATTGAATTATTTTCAGTTATAAAATAAATTTACATTATACTAATAACAACTACAAAAAATAATGTAAAACAAAATAATAACATAATAACGTTTTATAAACATTTTTTATATCATTATTTCAATTTAAATTTGTTATTACTGTAATATTCTGTTATAAAAATTATTTTTTTCAATTATTTTAAAAGTAAAAATAATAATAAAGATAATAATACAATAACAATATTAATAACAAATTTAACAATTTGTATTATTATAATTATACTTATTATTATTTTTTTGTTTTTATTACAGTTATAATATTTTTGGGAATAATAAATTTAAATTAAAATAATAATAATTATGATAATAATAATAATAAAAATAATAATAATAATATTAAATAATTGAAATAATGATAATGTAATAATTTAAAAATCATAAATGTTATCCAAATTCCTTTATTTCCTTTTTCATCATTTTGTCAATAAAAGAATTCTGGAATTTTATCATTATTTTTCCTAATAATTGCCCGAAAATTTTAAAATGAATGGAAAAAAACGTCATTTTGGGGTCTACTTCAAAAGGCATATTTTGCTGATTTGCCGCTTTTTCGATTTTTGGGGTTTTTTTTTTTTTACCTGTTTTTTATTAATAGAACACAAAACCCGTTATTATCATCATTTTTACAGATTATATCATTATTATGTTTTAAACATTATCATCATATTTTCATCATTTTGCAATTATTTTCATTATTATTGCAATTTTTGCAGTTTTAATATAAATTTTTCTTTACTAATAACAATACAAAATAATAGTAAAAAAATAATAATAACAATAAAAAGTTTTTATAATCCTTTTTTTATACATTTTTTCAATTAAAATTTTTATTACTTAAAATTTCTGTTATAATAATTATTTTTACCAATTTTACTACCAGTAAAATTTAAAAATAATATAAAAATAAAAATAAAAATATTTAAAAACCCCAATATTTTAAAAAATTAGTATTATTATAATTATACTTATTATTTTATTTTTGTTTTTTATTTTCGTTTAAATATTTTGGCAAAAATACTAATAATTTTAAATAAAAAATAATGATAATAATAATAATAATAATTATAAAAAAATATTGAAATAAAATAATAATAAAATAATAATAAAAATAAAAATAAAAATAATAATAAAAAAAAAAATAAAATAAAATAATAAAAAGAAAAAAATGATAATGATGATAATAAAGATAATAGTAAAAATATTAATAAACATAAAATGTTATCCAAATTCTCTTTATTTTAATTTTTTTTCATCATTTCTGTCAGAGTTAAAAGAATTCGGTAATTTTTATCATTATTTCCCTAAAAATGCCAGAACTCAAAGAAGGGGGAAAAAAATCTTTTTGGAGTTTATTCAAAAAGGTATATTCGCTAGATTTTGCCCCTTTTTTGACTTTTTGGGGTTTTTTTTTTTTTTACCTTTTTTTTATTATTGGACAAAATTCCTTTTAAATTATCATTATTATCATGATTATCTCATTTTTCGTTTTCAAAAAAACCCCCTCATTATATCATTATCATATATCATCATCTTTTCATATATTGCAATTTTTATAATCATTATTGCAATTATTTTCATTATTGAAAATTTTTTTTATTAAAATTTGCAAATTTTTGCAGTTATAATATATAATTTACATCTATATAATAACAACAAATAATAATGTAAAACAATAATAATAACAAATAACGTTTCTATAATATTATTTATATCATTATTTCAATTAATACGTTATACTGTTTATACTGTTTTAATAATTATTTTTACAAATTTTACTACCATTTTAAAAAAAATTAATAACAATAAATAATATCAAAATAATATTAATGAAAATTTTAAAAATTAGTATTTAAAATATACTTATTATATTTATTTTTATTTTTTCAGTTATAATATATTTTTTTGGGAAAAATAAATAATTAAAAAATAAAAATAATGATAAAAAATAAAAATAATAATAATAATAATAAAAACAATAAAATAATAATAAAATAATAAAATAAAAAAATAATAATATTAATAATAATAAAAAAAAAAATAATATAAAAATAATAATAATAAAATAAAAAAATAGTAAGATAATAATTGATAAAAATGTAAAGAAAAAATATTAATAATCATCCAAATGTTATCCAAATTCTCTTTATTCTCCTTTTATATCATTATTGTATTATTTAAAAGAATTCTGGGAAATTATTATTTTTACCCCAATAATTGCCAGAATCGGAAAAAGAAAGGAAAAAACGTCATTTGGGTCTAGTTCAAAAGGGTAATTTTGTAATTTTTCCGCTTTTTTTACTTTTTTGGGTTTTTTTTTTTTTACCTTTTTTTTTAAATTTTATATGGACGCAATTCCGTTATTTCATCATTATTATCATGATTATCATCATTTTTTATCGTTATCATCATATTATCATCTTATCCATTTCAAATCATTATTCATTATTGCAATTATATCATATTTAATTTTATCATTAATTCAATTTTTGCAGTTATAAATTAATTTTACATCTATACTAAAACAAAAATAATAAAACCCCTAATAAGTTTCTAAATCATTATTTATACTTATTTAATTTAAAATCTTATTTTGTAATTATTAGTTTTAATAATATTTTTACAATTATACTACCGTAAAAATAAAAAATGAAATAATAACAAAAAAAATATTAAAAAACCAAAAATTTAACAATTAGTTTTTTATAATTATACTTATTTTTTATTATATTGTTTTTTTACATTATAATATTTTTTGGCAATAATATAATAATTAAAGTAAAAAATATAAAGATAATAAAAATAATAATAATAATAATAATATTTTTAAAAATAATAATAATAAAATAATAATAAAATAAAAATAATAAAATTAATAATAATAATAATAAAATGTAAAAAAAGATGTAAAATGAAATAGTAAAATATTAATAATCAAAATTTATCCAAAATTTTTTTATTTCATTTTATCATCATTTTTATCGATTTAAAAGAATTTGGTAATTATTATCATTATTACCCAATAAGCCGAATTTATCAAAAGATTTAAAAAACGCATTTTGGAGTCTACTTCAAAAGGATATTTTGCTAGATTTTGCCCCTTTTTGATTTTGGGTTTTTTTTCTTTTACCTTTTTTATTTATAGGCCATTCCGTTTTATATCATTATATCAGATTATCGTAATTTTTTCGTAATCATCATCATTTTCATCATTTTCTCATTATCTCCCCTCATTATCATCATTTCAATTATTATCACATTATTGCAATTTAACATTATTATTCAATTTCAGTTTTTAAATATAATTTTACTTTATCAAATAACTAAAAAGATAAATAAAAAATAATAAAAAAAAAATAAAATATAATAATAATAAATGATAATAAAAAAAATAAAAAATAATAACAAAAATAATAAAAATAATAATAAAATAATAAAATAAAATTTAATAATAAAAATAATAGAATAATGGGCTAAAATGATAATATTTATAATATTAATAAAATTTAAATGTTACAAAAATTTTCTTTATTCTCACTTTTATCCTCATTATTGTATGATTAATACGATTTTTTTAAAATTATCAATATTACCCCAATAAATTTCCAAAAACATCAAAGAAATCGAAAAAAAAATATTTTGGAGTTACTTCAAAAGGGGTATATTTCGCTAGATTTTCCGTTTTTTCGACTTTTGGGAATTTTTTTCTTTACCTTTTTTATTATAAATGGGAAAAAATTCCCGTTATTTTCTCATTTTATCATGATTATCATCAAAATTATCATTTACATCATTATATCATTTATCATTATCATAAACATTATCCATTATTTTCAAATTTTTATCCATTATTGCAATTATATCATTATTATTGCAATTTTGTGTTATAATATTAAATTTTTCAATATTTTCTTAACAACAAAAATAAAATGAAATAACAATAATAATAACAATAAAAGGATTTATAATAAAATTTTTTATACTTTTTTTAAATTAGTATCGTAATTACAGTTTTTATTACTGTTAAATAAATTTTTTTTGAATTTTATACTATAAAAATGATAAAAATATATAATAAAAATAATAAAATTAAAACTAATAACGACTATTAAATTTTTATTTTTATTATTATTTTTATTATTTTTTATTATTTCAGTTATATTCTTTACACAAGCAGCTCGGCAAAAATACCATCCCGCTTTCCTGACCCCAAAAAGGGAAACCGCTGAGCTGCAAAATATTCACTTTGCCACAGGAGATGACTTTTATTAAATAAAAACCTAACAAAATAGCTTGTCCAGCCCCCAGAAGCCCGTAGAGGAACTCCCCAGGCCCCGATGAGATTGTATGAGTGTGAAAATCTTAAACATGATGAATGATAAATTGTAGAAGGTCAATGAAATTTTGGAAAAGCCCACTTTCCAAAAATATGGCACTTTGCCCACTCATTCCCTATGAAAGGAAGGGGTAAACCCGACTTGCCATC
>NW_023651813.1:0-5501 GCF_015228065.2 Penaeus monodon
TGGGGGAAAACCTTTTAGTTGTTGTAATTTCCCTTAAAAGGAAAAAAATTAAGGTACGGAGGTAGTCTTTAGAAAAAAAGGAAAAAAATTGGATACGTTTTGTACCGCGGGAGAAAAGGAGAGTTTTTTTGTTCAAAAATGTGGTACCCTTTTTTTTTGGGTTTTTTTTTGAGGAATAAGGCCTTGTCAAATTTTTTTTAAATATTTCACACTTATGTTTTGTGTATATATATATATTAAAATATTATATTATATATATATAATATTTAAACAAAATAGTAATATTACATTTAATAAAAAATATACATATAACTTACGTGTTTTGTGTGTGCGTGTGTGTGTGTGTTTTTTGTGTGTGTGGTGGTGTTTTTGGGGTGTGGTGTGGTGGTGTGTGTGTGTGTGTGTGTGTGTGTGTGGTGTGTGTGGTGTGTTTTATAATATTTTATAAATGCAAATTTTTTATTGTGTTATTTTTAAATTTGAGTAATTTTTTAATTTTTTTGTAAATATATATATAATATATATAATATATATTATATATTTATTATTATGTATATTATTTTGTTTATTTATAAATTAAATAAAATATATTTAAATTTTATATATATTACATATATATGTATATATATATTTATTATATACTTATTATACACAAAAAATTTAAATTATATCTCATTTTATACCAAAATAAATATATATATATATTATTATATTATAATATTATTATATAATTTTATATATATATATTATTAATATATATAATATATATCTATTAAAATTTATCTAATTTATATATTATTATTTTTATATATATATTTATTAATTATATACTCTATTAAATCTTATATATATATATATTATTATCATTATATTATAAATTTTATATTTTCTTTTTATTCTTATTTTATTTTTTATCTTTCCTTATTTTCTATATTTTTTATATTTCTTTGTGTTTTTCATGTTTTAAAATTTTTTTAAATTGTGTTTTGTTTAAAAAATTAAAATTTCCCCCTTTATTATATCTTATTATTTTATATTATATTTTTTATTTGTTTACATTTACAAAATTTTATTTCTTATATATTTATTCTATTATTTTTTATATTTTTATATATATTCAATATTTAACTATAAATTTTCTCCAAATTTTACTATCACTTAAAATATGCTTTTTATATATATTTATAAAACCCCCACCACACACACCCACACCACCCCCCACACCACACACACACACCACACACACACACCCAACCACACAAACACACCACACCGCAAAACCCCACCCCCTAAGTAATTATGTAATTTTTTTATAAATTTTATTACATATATGTTTTTATTATATATATATATTAATATATATAATATATAATAATAACACAAAAATATATTGTTATAATTTTTTAAAACAAAATTGACAAGACCTTATTCCTCAAAAAACTAATAAAAAAAAGGTTACACATTCTTTGAACAAACCTCCTTCTCTCCGCGGTAGAAAAAACGTACCCATTTTTTTTTTCCTTTTGTTTACAAAAACTACACTCCGTTACCTTATTTTTTTCCTTTCTAAGGGAAAATTACAAAAACTAAAAGGCTTTCCCTTTCCATTCTGTTCTTTTTTAAGGGTTTTAACTTTTTATTATTTTTCCCTTTTTTGCTGAAATAACCCATAGACAAAACCCTTTGTTGTTATTTATTTTATGATATCCCCAAACAAAACTTTTCGTGTTTCTCAAAAATCTTCAAGAAAATTTCCAAACTCGATTTTTTATCAGTCTTGTGGGATCGACCACTAACCTGGTCTTTTTCTTCATCTCCCCTTTATTTCTATTATTAAATTTGACAACCGATTTTATGGGACTAATAAAGTCTACAGCCACTGTGATTTTCCTCGAATTTTTTACTAAGGGCTTCAGTGTTCGCCCCTTTCCTCTCTTTTTTCACGGGATTTTTTATCTTATCTTCTTCAAAATTCTTCAAACTGGTATTGTTTCTTGTTTTGTGAGCAGATCCTCGGGGAAATTGATCATTTTTGCATGGGCCCTGGAGCATCTATCGTTTTAGTTTTTTTTCCCCAATACATTAAAGACGTTCAGCTTTAAACAAAATTCCCTCAAAAACAGAACACAATGTTGAATTTTTGTTCGTCCATTCATAAAACCCATTCCTTCCCACTTAAAAACCTGGATATCACAGTAAAGAACAGTTTTAGTGTTAGAAAAATTGGAATATATATTATATATATATATATATATATATATATTATATATATATATTATATATATATATATATTATAATATATATATATATATATATATTATATATATTATTCCAGAAGAGTTTAAATTAGCCTTCATTTTAAAGAACACTATCTAGTTCACACCAGGAATTTGTCTCTTCACCTTTTCATCAAGAATACCCATGTTTTGTAGATTGGCTGGAAAAAAAATCGAGGCTTGTACATTCAGGTATCAATTTTGCTGACTGTGAGCAGGGGGAGATAAAGCTGACGGCGTCTTCTCCCCTGCTTCAGCTTGAACGCTCTAATGCTATCGCTTTATCTTGTCTGTCTTTACAGGTTTCGCTGCAATGGAGTTTTTGTCTAATATATTTAAATGTGCTTCATACACTAAAAGTTGTTCTGTCTTTGTGTAGATTGATTTCTTCTGTAACTTTCGAATCGTCCTAATTCTATATTGTGGCGCACCTAGTCGTTTGATTTTAATTTCACGACGGGAATGGAGTTCTTAAGGTCAAGTTTTTAATACTCTATTAATCTTATAGTGTATAATAAAAACGCAATTAAGCTCCATGATTTAACTCAGGATTTGACCAAAGTCCGTTTTTTTTCACCTTTTCATTAGATTTCCAGGGTTGAGTTTTTTTTCCTGAGTGCGTTAATTCTCGCGAATCCGAAAATTATTTACTTTTTTGACTGCTATAATACACGCTAGATCTAAAGAAAAAAAAAACATGCACAGGAAATAAAAGAGTCAAATTTTTCTATGTGGACATAGTCTTTCCAACGCTGTGGTTTTGAAACATTCTAATAATCATGTTTTTTCCCGGAAAATCTGGATTTGTTCGTCTTTTTAAAAGAGCTCAGTCATATGTCAGTAAAAGGGCAATCGGGATCAAGGAAAAACTTGTTTCTTCAAGGAATTGCTCACCTGCAAAGGTGTCGGGTATGTGGCAAAGACCGGTGGGCCGCGGGGCTGGAAACTGGGTAAGGAAAAAATTGAAAAAAAATGCTGAAAAATGTCACGTAAAACTGGTCATAGGTACTACACAAGGAAATTGGGAGCTTACACCAGGTGAGCAGTGAAACAATATATATTCAAAATGGGCCGACTAACTAGGGGCGAAAGTTGTGACTGGTTTTGCGAATTAGTCTATTTTTTTTTATGTTTGTTATAATGAAAGATTATACTATAAAAATAGAAATGTTCTTGAAGTCCATGTCAAAATGTTTATACAATTTCCATTAAGTTTATAAAGTGTGTCAAATTTACTTACGTTCCCGGGGGATAATGTTGTGTGCAGGATGCCCAGACCATTTTTTTAATCAACGAGGAATGGAAACGATTACGCAAACAAAATTTGTACAAATGAGTGTCTCTTCACGTGATACTATTTATGTATTTCTCTAAAATTATTTGTATAACGCAGTTTATTTCTTACCATGAGACAATATCGCTTGAAATCTGTCAAAGTAATAAATACATCAGTTGTCTGGCAAACAAAAAACTGTGAGTTTTCCTAATTGTAGAAAAAGGTTTTTTTCTGCGAAGATTCTTTTATCCGATAATACTGCGTCTATTAGGTGACAAATCAGTTGAAAATTTATGATTATTAAACAAGTGAATGTTTTTCACCACCAGACTGACCTGACTGACTTACTTTGTTAGCATTTGTTACAGTGTATGTATAGGTACTATATTATATATATATATATATATATTATTATATATATATATATATTTATTATATATCCTACCCTATATAAACGCACACTCACACACACACACACACACACACACACACACACACACACACACAAAACACACACACACACACACACACACATATATATATATAAAACCACACACAAACACACACACATGCGAATGCATACACACACACACACACACACATATATATATATATAAACACACACAAACACACACACACACACCCCACACACACACACCATATATATATATATATATATATATATTATATATATTAATAATATATATATATAAACACACAACACATATATGTATTTTATTATTTATATATAATTTTTATATATATATATAAAATTTTATATATTAAAATAAAATAATATATGTATGTTGTTACGTAGTTCGTTTGTCTTCCTGCTTCCTACCGTTGCTTTCTCGTTCCTTGCTATCTGTTTGTTTTGGTGGGGGGGGGGGGGGGTATTTGTTGCGTTCTGGAAGAACTTTATCTCTTAAATATGGATATGTCATGTGTTATGATATACATTTGCTTATATATTATAATTATTGTAGTGTATGTGTGTACCGCGCGTGAACTACTATTATGAATATATCATAATACATACATATCATATATATTAATAGATAAACACATACTTTTTTGACGGGTTCGATTATTCTTCGTCAGAAATACAGACTTCAAAAAAATCCAAATACATATTATCGACAGACTGACGAAACCCTGAAAAATGTGCCTCCCACTCGACTGCATAAAATTTGGGCCCCGACCTTGGGAAATTTTAACTCCCCTGCTGTGTTTCAATTTTTCTACGGGGCCCTGGTGAAGCTTTCATAATTTTTCTTTTTGTTTGTTCAGTCCTCCATGGACTCTTTTTGGGAAATCTTATGGGGACAAAGCCAGCTCGCTGATCCTGGGTTTAAATTACCTCTCGCTCTGCTGATGGTATGGATATACAGCCCGTTAGGGTTGCTTTTGGGTCCGTACGGCCGTAGTATTGCTGATCGCTGGGAAAATTTACAGGCGGTAATATAGAAAATTATTAAAAAGGGAGCAGGTCTTCTTGCGAGTATGTTCCCCCCCTTCTTTTCAGGGTTTGTTGGGAAACCTCTCTTGTCTGTGAAGATATTTATTTTTCATTCTACTTTTTTTGTTGCGTTTATATATGTTTTGTGTGTATGTGTGTGTGTTATATATATAATTTTATATATATATATATATATATATATATATTATATCATATAAATTTATTAAATTTTGTATTATGTATTGTGTGTGTGTGTGTGTGTGTAGAGAGAGAGGATAAGAAAATTTTGTGTGCTTGTGTGATGTTATTAACAGATGTATGTGCCGAAATATAAAATTTATTAAATATATATATATATATATTTTATATATATATATAAATTGTATAAAAACGTTAATCCCTTTCGGGTTTATTTTTCGTCTGAAGAGGGAAATCGGGGGGAAAAATTTGGGGTTTCCCAAACGGGTTTTTTTTTCATTAAAATTCAAA
>NW_023651815.1:0-5500 GCF_015228065.2 Penaeus monodon
GGATCGTGGCAGGGAGTTGGAAGCCCCAAAAAGAGTCGTTGGAGAGTTTGGTGTGAGGGCCGTTGCCTAAATTTTCCTCGAGGACTTGGGGGGGCACCGGAGACCCGCTAACCTTGGCGGAGGTGCCCCCGACGAGGTGCGTGGCAAGCTCAAGGTAAGCCGGCCCCTTTGCCATGAAGGAGACCTATGACCGGCGCATGAGGGAAGTGAGGTACAACATAGGTGACAGAGTGTGGCTGCATAAACCCGCGTCGGAAGCGAGGGCTCTCGCCGAAACTACAGAGCCCCTGGGAGGGGCCAACACACGGGTGGTAGCAGCCCTCTCTGATGTCACCTATCGAATTCGCAGAGGGGCGAAAAACGACCGTCTGTTGTCCACGTGGACCGACTGTGGCGTTACCATGGGCCCCAGGAAGCTACTCTGGGGCCATGGTGAAAAAGAAGATGAAGTTAGCCCCAGTAGCGGCGATGAGGACGTGGCAGACGCTGACCGAGATGAGGACGAGACTTTGGACGGTGAGGACGATGCAGCAGATGTCAATGGTGACCATGAGCCAGGTCTTGGGACAGGAGATACCCCCCCTGGGTGCCACTGCCAATCTACCCCGCCGCCCACACTCCTCCAGAGAGACCCAGCGAGAGCGAAAAAAAAGCCACGCTGGGTGAAAGATTTTTGTGTTTCTGAGAAACTGATTTTATTTTTAAATTTTTATGTAGTTTGTTTCAGGTTTAGGTAGTCAGAGCGAGGGTCGTCTGCTTGATAGGGGGGATAGTGCTACGCCAGTGGTCTTTGTCCTCTGTGCGAGGCATTTTTGTTTACATGAAGGGACCCTGGGCAAGCGTGTCGCGGCTGCTGTTGTCGGGGAGGGGAACAAGCTGAGAGACCGGGTTTGGTGGCTTGCTCCTGTTAAGACCTCTTGTGTGCCTTGTGACCTGATAATTTGTGTTGCCCTGTTATAAGCTGTATCGTGCAGTGTGACATGCTGGTTTCCCCCTGTATTGTGCCTATAGAAAAGTGTACGGGTAAATAACTTGTGTAAATAAAGGAAAGACTGTCATTTTTTTGTTTATTTCGTGCCCTGCCTCGCCACTTGGCGTTTCCTTGCGTTGGTGTTCTGGGACGCTGTGGTGCTCGGTGCCTCTTGGAGCTGTTCAGTGTTCCCACAACCCTGTGAATAGCACGCCGTCTGCCTAGCCTGCCTGTGTTGGTGGCGGAGAGACGAGGCGGTCGGCGTAACAATATATATATAATCAATAACGAACAGAACCGTATGTTACGGAAGTTCTTTTTTTTTTTTCTTTCTTTCTTTTTTTTCTTTTTTTTTAATAGGTATCGTTTCTGATTGAAAGGGATCGAAATTCGATTCCCCGTGCCCTGATGATTTTTTTCCCCACGATGGGACTCAAAAGAAACGCGCAGTACCTTTTTCCCTTAAAGGGTAAAAGCATTAAAAAGAAAAATCGCATGACTTTGTAAATTTTTTTCAAACCCGGACGTTGGCTCGCGGATACTTGGGGCATCAGTTCCCAGGTGCTGGGGCGGGGCTGTCTAAAAAGCAAAACCCTGAAAAGACCAGGTTAGCCAGGCCCTTACTTTTTCTGATAACACTTACAAATGCATAAAAATTTTTACTCTAGATTATTTTTGGGAAAAAACAAATTAGTTCTCATTTTACTTCGAAAGAAACCAAAACCCGGGGTAACTTAATTTGGGTTTGCCAAATGTATAGGAACAACCGGGTATGCCAAACGGAGGGGAAGAGTAGTAGGAAAGCGGTTTTTAAATTTAAATTTTGGGGCCTTTTAATTTTAACCAGAAAAATTTGGGCATCTATGGTTAAGGCAGACCCTTTTTTAAAAGGCAGGGTGATATCCATGATAACGTGGGGCTGTCATCTTTGGGAAAAATTTGACCCCAAACGGGAATATAGTGAGGGGGGTTGGAATATGCCTTGCAAAATGCAGAACAAGCCTCGAAAAAAAATTTAAATTAATGCCCCTGAACGCTAACACATTACTATATATGTATATCTTTGTATCTAATACAGTGTTATCGTTTAGCAGAATTGAACCACAGAAGGTAATCGAGAGCAGGAAAAGTGGTCGAATCACAAGGTTGTCTGGGTGGATGCATGTGAGTGGTGTTGGGGAATTGGGCGGGGACGGGGCCCCGCCAAATTTAAATGGCACAGATTCTTAAAATCCTTGGGAGTTTTTTCTTACCCCAGTTAGGGTTATAGTGTTAACCCGAAAATGGAGCCATTCTGTCTTTTCAAGGGCTACAGCCCTATCCTTTCCAGCCATTTGTCACGGAAATTTGGGTTTTGGGAACCCCCCGACCCTCATTTGCTGCAAAAATGCCTCATTCACCAGACCTCCCGGGTCTAAAAACCCCCAAATTTAAAAAAGTTTTGGGCGGTCATGTCAAAAAAACATGCGGGAAGACACACTTTTTCCCCAAATTTTGTGGCAAATTGCAATTTATGGGCCTTTTCAAAAACCCTTTCGATGGAGGGAAAGGGGCCCTGCCCTGACGGCCGAGTTTTCGACCATTCCCGGCGCCTTAACTGTGGTTTTGGGAGCAGGGGGTGCAAATACAAAATTGAAACTTGGATATACCCAAAACCCGTATTTGTTTTTTTTTTTTTTTGGGGTTTATTAGAATCTGTCAGTAGTCCTTTAGTAATAAGTAAAAAATAATGCTAGGGGTGCACCAGTTCTCTTTTAATCATCTAACATTTCTTTTTTCCCCCGTATCAGAACGGGTTGACACATTTAAAAAACATATTAAAAACTAATTTTTTTATGACTAATTTTTATAGCATATAATAAGGGACTTCCGAATTTTTTAGTCTTTTTTTCATGTTATGGGGGCCCAAATAAACCCAAAAAATAGGACAAAAAACAGGGCACCCAACATTTTTCCCGGCTTAAAAACCATCTTCATTTCAGAAAAGCATTATTTTTCTAAGGATTTGGTTTTGCCAATTTCAAACACCATTACTTACATGGGGGATATATATAAATATATATATATATTATGATTTTATATAATTTTATATTAAAAATATAATTTTAATTAAATAATATATTATATATTAAAAAATATAAAATTTTAATAATATAATTATATTTAGAAAAGAGAGAGAGAAGAGAAGAGAGGAGGGAGAGAAGAGAAGAGAGAGGGGATACACAAACATTGAATGAATATATATATATATATATAAAAATATATATATTTTATATATATATTTTATATTAATATATATTTATTACAAAATATAATGGGGATACATACACAAATCCCTATACATACATATGAATATTTTATATATATAATATAAAATTAAAATATATATATAATTATATATATAAATATTAAAATAATATATATATATTTGTATATATATAACCCTTAATTTTAAAATATATATATATATTATATATATATATACATTTATATATTATTTTGTGGGGTGGTGTGGGTGTGTGGTTTGTGGTGTGTGTTGTGTGTGTGTTTGGGTGGGGGGGTGTGTGTGTGTGTGTGGGGGTGGGGTGTGTGTGGTGTGTGTTGTGTGTGTTGTGGTTGGGGGGTGGTGAGTGTGTGTGTTTCCATGTGTTTGGGATTAATTATTTATTTAATTATATATATATTATGAATTATAATGTATATATATATTATATATTTAAAATATTATATATATAATATATTATTATATTGTGTGGTGGTGTGTGTGTGTGGGTTTTGTGTTTGGGGGTGTGTGTGTGTGTGTTTTGTGGTGGTTTGTGTGTGTGGTTGTGTGTGTTTTGTGTTGTTTTAGTGTTATATATATTTATTTTAATTTTTTTTTATATTTATTTATATAAAAAAGGGGGGAAGAGGGGAGGAGGAGGAAGGGGGAAGGAGGAGGAAAAAGCAAAAAGAGGAGAGAGATCCCATGCTATGAATGTAAAATATTTATTATATATATTATATATTTATTATATATATTATATTATTTTAAAATACATAATATCCCAATTTATTTATATTATATTCTATTATATTTATAATAATTTAAATATCATTATAATATTTTATAATATTATATATCTCTATATATATTTAAAATAATATATAAAAATTTTATATATATATAAAATATATTATATATATGTATACATACCAACACTATACATAATTGAATATTAATTATATATTAAAATATATATATATATTAAATTATTTGTTGGTGTGTTGGGTGTGTGTTGTGTGTTGTGTGTTGTGCGTGTGTGGGTGTTCGCGTGTGTGGGTGTGGGTGTTGTGTGTGTGTGTGTGTGTGTGTGTGTGTGTGTGTTTCCATGTTGTTGTTATATATTATATATATATATTATATATTATATATTATTTATATATGAATGTTTATGTATGTGTTATATTATATATTTATTAAAATATTATATTATAATATTAATATATATCTGTGCGTGTGTGTGTGTGTTTTGTGTGTGTATGTGGTGGTTGTGTGTATGTGTTTGTGTGTGGTTGGTGTGTGTGTGTGTGTGGTGTGTGTGTTGTGTGTGTGGGTGGTTTTTGTTTGTAGTATTTGTTTATTTATATTTATTATTAAAAATTTTTTTAAAAAATTTATATATTTCGCATTTTTTTGTTTGTTTATTTTGCCCATTTAAAAAAAAAGCCTAATTTTTTTTTATTTTTATATATTTATTTATTTAATATTATTATTTTTATTTTTATTATAATTATTCCCACCACCCCCCCCCCCCTTTTTTTATTTTTTTTTTTTTTTTTTTATATTTTTTTTTTTATTTTTTATTTTTATTTTTATCATTTTTAAAATTTCATTTATTTTTTTTTATATAATTTATTTTGGCCCCACCCGCCCCCCCCCACAGTTTTTTTTTTATATTTAAACTTATTTTATTATTTTTTTTTTTATTTATTTCGTTCTACTATTCTTTTTTTTTTTTTTTTGTGGATTTTTTAATGATAGTTAAAAAATGGAAAAACTGTGACTAGTTTAAAATCATAGAAGTGTTTATAGATAATAAAGTCTATTTTTTTTTACCGGGGGACCTGTGGCTCCAAGTCCCAAAAGGAACCATTCATCAGCAGAGCTATATACAATTAATCTGATCTTTCTGACCCTTCATTTGTGTCCAAAGCCAGGGGGTAAAGGTCGGCCTAGCCTCCCCCTCCGGGGGGGTGACCAGAAAACCCTGATTTTCCTCGCGGGGCTTTTTACCCTAACCAAGTCGTGCGTCGTCGTACATGTGGTCACCCCTTTTTCATGTGTTGTGAATCCTACGTAAAAATTGATACCTTTCTGTACCATTATAAAAGGTTGTTTCCTGTCTTTGATTGACCCCGCTTTTCTCTTTTCCCGATCGTGGGGATGGAAAGGGGGAAAGAGATCGCTAAGGGTTTCCCCAAAATTTGGGTTGTTTTTTTTGTTTAAGACACCCTTAAGGGGAAATTTAACCCTTTTCAAAAGAAAAC
>NW_023651816.1:2500-5499 GCF_015228065.2 Penaeus monodon
AAGGCGATGATGGTAATGATATAAATAATAATATAAATATTATTGATGATAACTCCAGTATCACAGGAATAATTCCTAAATAGCACAACAATTACAAATCTGGATTGTTTACGTATTACGTATTATCAGTAATTAAGAAATAGAGAAACAGAAAAAAATATAAGAATCGGTGATTAATTTAATTTGTGGACACTATTATTGTTATTAGCATCATTATCATCATCATTCTTATCATTATCATCATCATCATTATCATCACTATCCTCATTATCATCATCATAATCCTCATTATTGCAATTATTATCATCATTATTATCATTATTATTGTCATTATTGCCGCCATATATATATATAATATATATATATATATATATATATATATATATATATATATATATATATATATATATATAAGAAGAACAAAAATCGAACTTGCGATTTTATTATTATTATCGTTATTTTCATTATTACTGCAATTATTACAGTTGTAATATTTTGGGAGGCAATTATAACTATTAAATGATAATAATAGTAATAATAATAATAATAATAATAATAATAATAATAATAATAATAATAATAATAATAACAATATTATTATTATTATTATTATTATCAATAGAATACTGGTTATTAATAGTTATTCCTATTATTATCAAAATTATGATTGTAATTACAATTTTAGCAAAATTCTAGTTTTTATCATCATTACTGCCATGATTAATGCAAATATGATCATTACTATCATAAATACCCTAATAATTACCAGAATCATTACTGAAATCGAAAAAGCGTCATTTTGGAGTAAACTATGAAAAGGCTATATATACTAACAGAAAAAAAAAATTAATAAAAGCAATAAAAATAACAATCGAACTTGCGATTTTATTATTATTATCGTTATTTTCATTGTTACTACAATTATTACAGTTGTGATATTTTGGGGGGCAATTATAACTAATAATAATAATAATAATAATAATAATAATATTAATAATAATAATAATAATGATAATAATATTAATGATAATAATAGTAATATTAATAATAATAATAATAATAATAAAATAATTATTATATATTAATACAATCATTAGAATACTGGTTATTAAAACAATTATTCCCCATTTTTATCAAAATGATGATTATAATTACAATTTTATCAAAATTCTAATTTTTATCATTATTACTGCCATGATTAATACAAATATGGTCATTACTAAACTAAATACCATAATAATTACCAGAATCATCACTGTAATCGAAAAAGCGTCATTTTGGAGTAAACTCTGAAAAGGCTATATTTCCCTAGATTTTGCCGCTTTTTTCGACTTTTTTTTTTTTTTTTTTTTTTTATTATAAATGGACACTATTATTGTTATCAGCATCATTATCATCATCATTATCATCATTCTTAACATTATCATCATCATCATCATTATCATTATTATCATAATTATTTGCAATTATCATCATTGTCATTATCAGTATCATTGTGATTATTGCCGTCATAATATATATATTTTTTTAGTAATTGTGCTATTATTAGAATAATAACAATAATAAAAGCAATAATAATATTAGAAATAACAAAAAAAAAACACTCATCTTTATTATAATTATCATTATTATCATTGTTATTGCAATTATTGCGGCTATAATATATACATATATATATATATATATATATATATATATTATATATATATATATAATTATATTATATATTATTACTAAGAGAAGAAATTAAAAAGGTAATAAAAGCAATCAGAAAAATAGGAAGAACAAAAATCGAACTTGCTATTTTACTATTTCGTTATATTTATTATTACTGCAATTATTACGGTTGTAATATTTTAGGGGTAATTATAACTATAAAAGTAATAATAATAATAATATAATAATGATAATAGTAATAGTAATAATGATAATAATAATAATAATATTATTATTATTACAACTATCAATACTACTACTACTATCATTAGAATACTGGTTACTAATACAATTCTTCCCATTATTATCACAATTATGATTATAATTACAATTATATCAAAATTCCAATTTTTATCATTTATGCCATGATTAAAATATATATGATTATTACTATCATAAATACCCAAATAATTACCAGAATCATCACTGAAATCGAAAAAAAACATTTTGGAGTAAACTATGAATAGGCTATATTTCCCTAGATTTTGCCGCTTTTTCGACTTTTGGGGTTTTTTTTATTATAAATGGACACTATTATTGTTATTAGCATCATCATTATCATCATTCTTATCATTAGCATCATCATCAACATCATTAGCATCATTATTATCATCCTTATAGCAATTATCATCATCATTATTTTCATTATCATTGTCATTATTGCCGCCATATATATATTATATATATATATATATATATATATTATATATATATAATATATATATATATATATATATATATATATATATATGTATATATATATACATATATATATTATATACATATATTGGTAATTGTGCTATTATTAGAAATAATAACAATAATAAAAGCAATAATGATAATAACAGTAATAACAAAAAAGAATACCCATCTTTATTATTATCAATATTATCATTGTTATTGCAATTATTGTGGCTATATATATTTTTGGGTAATTATACTAATAGAAGAAAATTTTATAAAGTATTAAAAAGTGATAAAAATAATAAGAACAAAAATCGAACTTGCGATTTTATTATTATTATCGTTATTTTTCATTATTACTGCAATTATTACAGTTTTTAATATTTTGGGGGGCAATTATAATAAAAAAATAATAATAAAATAGTAGAATAATATGAAATATTATTATTATTATTATTATTCATTATATTATCATTATTATTATTATCATTATTATTATTTATCATTATCATCATTATCATTATATTATTATCATTCGAAACGGTTCTTATACAATTACTCCCATTATTATCAAATTACATTAATATATTTCTAATAAT
>NW_023651817.1:0-5498 GCF_015228065.2 Penaeus monodon
AAAGTATTTTAGGGAAAAAAGTGGGTGGTTTTTTTTAAAAAAAGGCAGGAGTAGTAGTTTTTTAAACGGGTGGTGGTTGGGGGTAGAAGGGGGGGCAGGAGTAGTATTTTCTTTTTTGGGGGGGGGGTGGTGGGTGGTAGAAGGGGGGGGGTTTGGGGGGGGAAAAAAAAAAATTTTTTAGAGTATTGGGGGTGTGGTGGTTTTTTAGAACGGGATTTATTTGGTAGGTAAAAGCGGTGGTAGAAGCAAGGAGTATTTGGGGTGGTAAAAATTGTTTTTAGTGCGGGAGTTGAGTATAGTGGTAGAAGAGGAGAAATAGTTGTAGGGTGATGGTAAACAGGAGTATAGTAGTGTTTTTAGTGGGGGTAAAAAGCAGGAATAGTAGTTGTGTATGGCAGCAGAGGAGTAGTAGTAGTTGTTGTTGTAGTGGTAGAAGCAGGAGATAGTAGAAATATGGGGGGAGAAGCAGGAGTAGTAGTAGTAGTGTAGAAGCAGGAGTAGTAGTAGGGTAAAGCGGAGTAGTAGTGGGAAGTGGCGTAGCAGGAGTATGTGGTGGTGGAGAAGCGGAGTAGTAGTAGTAATGGTAGAAGCAGGAGTAGTATAGTAGTAGTATGGGGGTGTAAAAGCAGGAGTATGTAAAAGTGGTAGAACAGGAGTATAGTTGGTAGTATAGCGGGAGTAGTAGTGGGGTGTAAAAGCGGGAGTAGTAGTAGTAGTGGCAGAGCAGGATATAAATTTAAACAGTAAAAGCCGGAAAAAAAGAAAACCCCAAAAAAAATGGCATTTAAGAATATAATGAACTTCCCCCCTTTAAATGAGATCGTAAAAAAGGAAATAAAAAAAAACCGTAAAAACAGAGGTCAAGAGATAAAAGATAAAAGGGTATGTAAAAACAATAAAACGGGAAAAAAATGGGGGATTAGTTAAACAGCACAAAAATACTGAAAACTTCATTTAAAAAAAAGATAATAAAAGTGAAATAACCAGATGCCTTAAATACGTCCTTGGAGGTCAGATGTAAATCGTGGGAACACCAAAACGGTTCCCCTTTAAAAAAAAAAGTATATATATGAACTAAAGTCTATTTATTAAAATACTCATACGTCCAGCAAAATAAAACCCCTCAAAAACAAAGGGGACTGGTACAACCCTTTTCCGATGTTTCACCCGAGAACATGGGGGAAAAAAAAGACACGAATTCAGCTGACAGTTTATTGTCATGGCGCGGGGTGTCATGGACCCACGTCAGAAAAAAACGAACATTTCTCAAAATAAATTACAAATAAATACAAAAGAAAAAAAAAAACGTGATAAAAAAAATTAGACAAAAAAAATTTCCAGTAAAATCAAAAAAAAATAGAAAAACAAAAAAGGAAAGATAGAATAATGCAATACCGATTTATTTGATAAATAACAAAAACCCCCCCCTACCGGGCTCGAACCCGGTTACTCCGGGTATGAAACCGGAGGACAGTCCAAAACCAACCAGCCACACACCCCTAAAAGGAGTGTGAACTAGGACTTTCACTCCATAGACATTTCCTATCACTCTACTTGAGTAAAAGATATGAAGTTTTACCTCACTCCCGCGGGCTCGGGAAAAATTGATTTACAATCAAACCCTAATCAGATGTACGACTTAGGATACCGGGACGTGCAAAACCCCAACCCATGCCCCCGACCCACTAAAAGGAGTGGCAACTAGGATTTTTTAGTGGGGTCGGGGCAGGGTTTGGGTTTTAACTGCCCTCCGGTTTAAACCCCCCGGGAGTGACCTGGTTCGAGTCCTGGTCGGGGGGGTTTTGTTTTTATCAATATCAATGCGGTATTCTTAGCCATTTTTTCATAAATATACCTCAGTAATCTGGGTTTGAATTTGAATTGCAAATCAATTTCCCCTGATGCCCACGGATGAGCTGAAACTTTTCTATCTTACTCAATATGAGTTAATAGGTATGTCTATAGAGCTAGTAAGATCCTAGTTCCACACTCCTTTTTTGTGGGTCGTGTGGCTAGTTGGGTTTTGTACGTCCTCCGGGTTTTATAACCCGGGGTGACCTGGTTTTGAAAAAAAATTTTTTTTAAATCCAAAAAAATATAAAATATATTTTTTTTTATATGTATATATATGTATTATTTATATTTTTATATATGTATATTTTATATTTATATATGTATAAATGATGTATATCTTATGTTTGTTTATGTAATTTTTTAGTTATATTACATATATTTATATTAATGATACATGCAAATATTATTATATCTATATAAATTTTTATGTATATTATGATCTTTTTAATGATTAAAATTTATATAAGTACTTAAAAAAAACATGATTACATCTACATAGTACATAATTATTTTGTATATTTTATATTTATAAAATATTTTTATTATTAATATATATAAAATATACATATACATACAAAACATATATAATTTATATACAAACACATATGCGTTTATATATGCATATATACGTGTGAGTGTGTAACAACACACACACACACACAACACCACACCACACACACACACCACACACACCCCATATATATATTATAATATAATTAATTTATATATTTTATAATAATCATAATAAAAGCTCATATATATATTAATATATTTTATAATAATATATATATATTATATTATTTATAAAAAAAACAAAAAAAAACCCAAAAAAAAAAATAATTATAAATATATATATATATTATATATAAATATATATATATAATATAAATTAATTATATTAATAATATATATATATATATATTATATATATATATATATTATATATATATAATATTTATATATAAATTTTTTAAAAAAATGATGTGACACGCACAATATAATATTGCATATATATATAAAAAAACACGTGCAGCAAATTAGGTGTATAGTAATTACGAGTTAGTTTTAAGTGCTCTCGCCTAAACAGCATGGGCCCGCAGAGTGCTTTCCCAAGTGAGAGGGGTTTGATGTCATTGTTTTACAGGGGCCCAATGTTGGTAGTCCCCCTGCCAGAAAATAATAACCAATCAAAGATGATCTAGACAGCTCGTGGGGATCCAAAAAAAATCTTTAGCCTAAGCCCTTGGGCAGAAAAGGGCACTGCCAGTAATTTCATGGGGGGGGCAACCCCGCCATGACCCCCCTATTTGGGGCCTGACAAGGTAACCTGAGGTGTTTTCTTTTTTGCTAAAGTTGATACTTAAAACAATTATAAATAAAATCATTTGGCATAATTGTAGTTGAGCTATAACCCCTTTGCTGATTTTTTGGAAATTAAAAATATTGATAAAATCTCAACAAAATTCTAAATACCGGAAACACCTCGGGGTGGGAAATAGCTGTTGCTTTAACATACTTAATTAAAAAATCACAATATTACTTTTTGTTATTTGAAAAAATTAGTTCATGTAAAAATTGAGAAAAATTTCTCTGTCAGATCTTTTAGCATTAGGCACTTTTTGGGCTTACAGTGGCCCAGGAAATGTGAAACCCCAAATTTAATTAAAATTTGGTATTATACTAACATGGTGTCGGGAGTTGTTAACACTAAGAAATACACACAAATGGGGAAACCCTAGTGTCTACCATTTTTGGGAATCCCCCAATGACGATGCCTGAAATTTTATAACAGAAAATTTATTCACTATAACCGGTTTTAAAATATTCTTAGGGGCTTTTCTGATGACCCCGGGGAAAAAGAAATCCATTTTTTCCCATTAGTAGGCATGCCTATCACTATCACTAGGCCAAAGACACTATCAGCAAGAATCTTGTTTCAGTGCCCTCATAAATTTTTGCCCTTGTAAACTGTTTGCTTCACCAGCTGCTGCTCCCTCACTTGGTTGCCATTATTGAAAAGAACTGGAAGCTCGTAGTACTTCGTTGTCTGACAACAACCATAGTTGCAGGGTGTCTCCCCTTTCTTGGGGCTTCTAAGTCCCCTCTTTTCCCGAGACTTTTATTTGGTATGTCTTATCTTCTCCTGACTTTGGGGTCATCATGGCACAGTGAGATTCTTGAAATTAGTCATGGGCTTCCCCTGTATAAGAAATAAGACTAAATAAGATATCACAGTAAACCACACACATGCATGATATATATATATATTATATATATAATATATAAAATTTTAATATATATATATATATAATTTTTATATATATATATAAACTTTTTCCCATATTTAAAAATGATAAATAAAATATTTATTATTATTTAAAAATTTTTATTTATTTTTTTTTTTTTTAAAAAAATTAAAGGGCCTAGCAAATACATCACCCCTTCCCCCCTTTGGGGGGGGTTTACTTCCTGTTGTTTTTCAAGGATTGAGGGTTTGACTTTTCCTTTCCTGAAATGAATGACCAAAGGGTCAATCAAGTTACTTTTTCCCGAATAATACAGTTTAAAAAAGCCAATTTAATTAAATTTTATTAAAAATAATGTTTTAAATGATTGATTTAACATAGATTCTAATTTCATTTAATCAATTTTTATCTGGTTCTTGCCTAACCGTAGAAGGCTGCTGTAAAGTTACATCCAGGAATGTGGGAACCCGGGGAAGTGCTTTTGGAAAGGTTGGTAAGCGGGTTCGAAATGTTATAATATCTAGCGTTTAATTGCACAGTCCTGACTATGTTTGGGATTAGCAAAACCCTCGCTCGCTGCCTCCCCCACCAATCAGAATAAACAGAATTGTGCCCATGATTACACAAACTTTTGACAGTTTGTTTTTTAAAATGAAAAGCAAATTTCGAATTCGGCATTGAAGATTTCCGAAAAGCAACATCTAAGAGACCCTGGGAAAATTTTTATCACAAAAAAAAGCTTTGTTTTTATTTTGGGAAAAATGGTAACCCAGAAAAATTGGGGAAAGCAATTACTTTGTGAAAAAAATAGAAACATCAAATGACATTCCTTATGAACGAAATATAAGGGTTTTTAAAAACCCGAAAAATAATGTCTTTTTTCAGTAATAGAAAAAAAATAACAATAGTAAAAACAATATTTTCGCAATAACAAAAAACTATCATTCTTTCAAGTTTTACTTCCCTTTCTCACAACTCTTCTTCCTAGACGTAACGAGTAGGGGTTACTGTCGTTTGAAAGGGGCTTAAAAATTGTAAAAATTGAATTATTTCCCGAAAACAAAAAGCCCTTTCTTGTTACAATATCAACATTTTTTATAGAATTCTGGTACCCGTTTTTTAGAAGAAAAAAATGAATACCAAAAAAATTAACATCTTCGCCTTAGAAATTATTTTTATTAAAACTTGCACCATAAAACAGAGATAAACTGTCTTGTTACGCTCACCCCTTCGCGACTTTCTGTTCAGAGTAATTGGCGCAGTTTTCCGTTCACCCCATTGGCGGGGTGGCTGTGCTGCAAGGGGTAAATTGCATACGGCAAAGAGGAAAATAAACTCACTGCGACACCGCGGCGGCGGCGGAGGCGGGTCGACTGCAAAAAATATATATATATTATA
>NW_023651818.1:0-5498 GCF_015228065.2 Penaeus monodon
GTTGGGTTTTGGTTTTCGTCCGATGAAATATAAAGTGGGGGACCCAGATCATACACAAAAGGGGCCGAGTAAGAGAAAAGAAGGCAACAGAGAAGATGGGGTGGTAATTACCACTGCCGGTTATTCTAACAATTTACGGTTTTTTTAATGTTGGTTTTTTTAAACTTATTTTCTTTCTTTTTTTTTTCATTTTGTGTTTTAAATTTTCACAAAGGTAAAAAGAAAATAGAAGGGAGATTTCATAGCGGCCCGCATAACCATTTGAACTACCAACCATCTCTGTGATATGAAAAGATGGGGAACGACATCGGCGACCCGCAAAAGATCTATTTGAACCATGTCGTACACAGATAAGAAATAGATGTAACTTGTACTTTTTGAGAAATCGTCACAAGACAAAATTTTTGCGGGCAAAAGAGATAATCTTTTTACGCCGGCCAAAAAACAAAAGTTTTTAATGAAAAAGGGGTCAGTGTCTTTTTCCGGTGTGTGATGGGGGTGAAGGTGTGTGTTTTATGCTGTGTGGTGACAGTTCGTTAAGAGGGGAAGCGGAGTGACCTCACACAAGAATAAAATCAAAAACACGAATATTAGCGTTCACTATAAAAAACGAATAAATTAGCAATGCTGCTATTTAAAATTATTTAAACTACCACATAAATTCAACATTTTAATGATTGCGACAGAATGACGCATGAATGAATGGTACATGAAAAAATATTCCCCAATTTTTATCAAGCAAATCTTTTCTGGGTCAGAAATCTAACTGCGAGGTACATGTCTAGCTTTGCACGTCAATTTAAATAAACTAAATAACGGGGGGATCCTATACCAAATGCCTATATGACTGAAGCGACCGACCAGGAAAAATAACCCTGCCTCTTTGCGTATCTTAAGGGGCCTCGAAAAAAATTTCCCCCGAAGGTTTTTAAATTTTTTACATTTCCCCAAAGCTTGGGGGGTACCCAAAAAAATGCAAGCGACTTCAAGAGGGTGGAAAAAGGGTGATTTTAAAAAGCGAATATGATTTTAGCTTAAACCCTAGCCACATTAATTTAAAGGACGTAACCGCGGGTCACACCGACTCAAAAGGGAGCCGAACGAACGAATAACTTCGGTTTATTGCACCTACTTCGAAAGACGGGGCGCAGATCTATTAGGGGGTTTACGCAACCCCCGGGGGAATTCGGGCATCCTGTGCTATGATTGGGGGAAATCCTACCTATATCCAAATAATACAATTTTTTTTTACCCGCTTGCTCTAGCGCCGATGAACGTTCACCCAAAAGAAATGTACAAGATTTTGTTCCCAAAATTGAGGAACCCAAAAGTGGTCATCTGCCCTACCCACGCCCCCCCACCCCCCGGGAAAAAGGAGAAAGTGAGGTCAGGTCAGACAGGAAAAAAAACCTTTTCAATCCAAAGTGCCGCAAAAGAAAGAAAAGGTACGGCGGGGTGGGGGGGGGGGCGGGGGTGGAACGAATAAAATAAATGTATTCGGTAAATAAATCACGAACGCGTTAAATTCGTTGCAGATAAAACAATATAAATCTCTAAAAACAGAGAAAAAAATTTAAATTACTTTTAAAAAACAACGATATTCTGTTTTTGTCCATACTCGATCCACGGAAATACGTTTCTGGGGGGAAGAATAGTGGGAGAACGTGCATTTGCTGTCTTAGCACCTTTTAACCCAAAAAAAAAAAAGGCTTAACACATGAGGGGAAAAAAGGGGAGGGAAAAGAAATAAGAAAGGGGCCCAAAGTGTACTTACTTTTTTTTTCTTACCCATGTCTTGAAGCGGTCGAGGGGTTTTCTTCGGAGATTTGCGTTCATGCTGGGGCCCGGGAAGGACGCAGCGCCCCCCTCCCCAAATTTGTAAAAGGCTTTTCGTACTCTATTTACAGGGGCAAACAGGACGCAAAACCACGAAAAGGGGTAACCCCACGCTACCGGACGACCTACGACTTGCCCTTTAAGGGTAAAAGGGCCCCGCGGGGGCCCCGGGAGGGGGGGGGCCGGGTACCCCCCGGTGGTCGGCAGCCCCCCGGGAGGAGGCGGAGGGCCCTACCCGTGTAGTTTGGAACGACCCGGTCAAACAGGTCAGATAAAAAATGTGGACCTCCGCCCTCGCTGGCGGGTGGTTTCTTTTTTTGGGACATTTGGATCCACGTGGAAACAGCCACGTGGTTTCCACTGGTAATAAAATAGAATTACCCACATCCTGTAACAGAAATAGAATTATCCAAAATCCTGTAACAAATAAAATTTATCCCATCTTATGGGGACTCCCCCCTCATGGGTTCCCGATTCATTTCCTCGCCGCGGCAGTCGTTAAATTTTTAAAAACGACTATCGCCTTGAAAAGTAAAAACGCAGGTGCGGAAGGGGGAAGCCCACCGCCGTGGCAAAAAATTTAACCCAGTTTTATATATGTAATGTTCTAAAATGGGTATGCCAATTTTATTTTTATTTATCTGTTGTTAAAATTCTAAATGACTTGTAAATTTATGTATTGTCACATCCCTATATTCCCCCAAAACACATACAATAAGTCCTTGCTTTACCTTTTTTATTGTCTCTCTTTGGCCACACTAGACTTTCCAAATGTTGTTTTGTCTATCCCCTTCTACAAGGCTATCAGGGTTGTAAACTCCCTTTTCATCCCCAAATGTTAGGAAACGGGGAATCTATGCCCATCTTTAGCCCCACTGTAGGAGATGACAGGCAGACTCCCTGCGGGCCCCGAGGAGCCCACCTCGTTCCTCGGCGAAAGCCGTACTCCTTTCATAAAAAATAAAAAGGATTTCAAACCATTTTGGGTTTTCTACCTTACACCCTAAACTCGCCAAACCCATCAAACCTTTTTAGGGCCCATCATTTCGGCTCTACAAAAAGCGTGAGCGCGGGGCCCAATCGCAAATTGATTAAGAAGGGCATCCAATTTAAGCAAGGAAGGGATATAACCTCTCATAGTGAATTGGAAGGCCTAATCCTGCATGGATTTGGGTGTTTGGGAAAAAAAAAAATACATATACATATAATTTTAAATATTTTATATATATATATATATTATATTTTATACAAAATAATATATATATATATAATATATATACATATATAAAATTTTAGGGGTTTGGGAAAAAAAATTTTATAATATTTCATATATATATATTATATATATAATAATTTTATATATATATTATATATATATTTAAAAATATTATATAAAATTTTAATTTTATATAAAATAAATAAAAAAAAAATAATTTTTATATATACACATATATAATTTTATATTTTATTTTATATATATATATATATATTTATTTATTTTTAATATACAAAATTACAATATATATATTTTTATATATAAAATATATATTTTTATTATATATATATATATATATATTTTATTATATATACATATATAATATATATTTTAAAAACATACACACCCATGTATATAATATATATGTTTTATGTTATTATAAAATAATGTATGTATGTTTTGTTTCGTGGTGTGTTGGGTGGGTTGGTGTGTGTTTTGTGTTTTGTGTGTGTGGGGTGTGTTTTGGGTGTGTGTGGTGTGTGGTTTTGGTTTTGCGCGGGGGCGCCCTGTGTTGTGTGTGGTTGTGTGTTGTGTGTGGGTGGGGTGTGTGTGGGTGTGTGTGTGTGTGTGTAAGTGTGTGTGTGCGCGGGGTTGTGTGGGGGGTTTTGTAAAGTTTGGGGTGTATATAAATACCACACACACACACACACACCACACCACACACGCACACACCCACCACACACAAACATATATATATAAAAAAGATTAATAATTAAAATACATAATACATATATATAATATAATTTGGGATATATAAAAATATATATATAATTATAATATATTTATATAATAAGGGATTATATAATTAAAATAGTATATTTTATAATATATATATATATATACACACACACACACACACACAACACCCCACCACACACACACATATTTAATTATATATATATATATATTTTATTATATGATTTTGTGGTGTGTTTTGGGTTTTTTGTACACACACACACACACACAAAAAAAACACACAAACCCCACACAGACCACTTGGAAAACACACAACACCCACACACCCCAAAAAACATACACAAAACACACACACACACACCCCACACCAACACCCACACAAACACACCACCACACACACCCCACACACACCACACACACATACCACAGACACACGACACACACACACACCCCAAAACACACACCACACACCCCACACCCTAATTATATAAATATATAATAAATACTATATATATATTTTATAATCTATATATCTATATATATTTATATATATATATAAAATATAATTTTATATATATAAAATTTTATAATATTATACATACCCACACACAAGGGTTTTTACCAGACTTGTTGTTTCTTTTCGTTGAGGAAAAACTAAGACTTTTTGAAACTTTTTAACTGACGAAAATCTAAGCTGTATAAAGTCCACTTCTTAATATTTAAATTTTATTGAAGGGACAAACTAAAAAATAAAGAGAAAAAAGAAAAGAAAGTGTTTTAGGTTTCAGGACAAGCACACACATCGCTTTTGACTTCTTCATTGTCTAAGATCGTAATTGAGATTTTTTAGGGGCAGTTTTATCAAACATCGGCTGGGAAAAATAAAACAAAAAGGACACTGATGATGGATGATTGGGGGAATCGCCTTTCTGGGGAAGGGAGAGAGAGAGGGGGGGGGGGGAGAGAGAGGGGAGAGAGAGGAGGGGAGAGGGGAGGGGGAGAGAGAGGAGAGAGGGGAAAAGAGAGAGAGAGAGAGAGGAGAAAAAATTGAGAGCCATGGGGAAGTAATTCTGTCCAACACATATAAATGTTCATTTCGTTGGATTTTGTTTGGGGGTATCGTCCCCCGCCTGGGCAAACCCAATTTTATAAGTCGAAAAGGCCCGCATTAATAAAGACCAATTTCAGCCCAAAAATTTCCGCTCCCAGCCAGGGTTTTGATCAAAAATTTTCGGAAGAATACTCTGACCTTTTTTTCCCCTTTGGTTATAAGTAACTTGAAGAAAATAGAAACCCCCAAATGATGCCAAATGAAATGTAAAAGTTGGTCTGAATTTTAAATTTTGGCTGCAACAGATAGCAAAGGGAAAAGTAAGGATTACTGGGCACACCTTTTCCCTGTTAAAATTGATTTCTTTAAATGGGACTTTCAACAAAAAACCCTAGAAGGGGAACGATAAAAAACGAGTAAAGTAAAAGTTTAATTAAAGATTTCGTTCAAACACCCTCTCATAAAAAATTTTTTTTATTTTATTTTTTTTTATTTTCTTACAAAATTTCCACAGAAAACACCACACACAACACACCAAACCCCACACACACAACCCCCCCACCCAAACCCCCCAAAAATATATATTTTATATATATAAAAAAAATATATGAAAAGTATATTATAATATATCTATATAAA
>NW_023651820.1:0-5497 GCF_015228065.2 Penaeus monodon
CTGGAAAAAATTTGGGACAAAACCAAAACCCGCCATCTATTGGCACCGCATTAGGATACTTCCTTTTTTCTTTAATTATTACACAAGCAAACAAAAATTACATAATAAAATTGAAAGAAACACCATACAACACAAAATAATTCTATATTTTTTTTTATCTATCGTCGCTGACGAACAATATCCACATAAATAAAAAAAAGGAAGAAAAAAGAAAAAAAGAAAAAAAAGGAAGAAAGAGAAAAGAAAAAAAAGAAATAGAAAAAGAAAAATGAAAAGAAAAAAAAGAAAAAAAAAAAGAAATAAAAAAAAAAAAAAAAGAAAAAAAAGAGAAGAAAAAAAAGCCATCACAACAAAAAAGGAAAATCCCACGTCAAAAAGGTCAAGGCTACTTTTTTATTAAAAGGGGGGTTTCTTCCCCCCTGTTAAGGCCCTGGGGATTTTATTTAAAAAAGATTTCTCGTACGAAAAACGAGATAATTGAAATCTTAAAACTATACAGATGTGAAAAAAAGAAGGTTTCTTTGGCCATAGAATGAGAAATCAAGACATTTCCGGGTACTGGGGCCGAAGTGCACCCCCCACTCTTTTCCCGCACCAGTAAAATACTTTGGGGTAAAGTACACTTTCGCATCGGGGTTTTTGAAAAATTAGGAAACTTTTTTTTTCTCAGGGCCTGTTTATCTGAAAGGAATAAATATTTATTCAGATCATATGGCTTCAAAACTGATTTAACAAGCAGGTAATATCATACATGATCCTAGCTTTACTCTAATAATTCATGTCACCCCCTAATCCGTGTTTATAGACATTCAAACCAACCCCCACACCCCCAAGAAAAAAGGGGGTATGACATTAACTCTTTTGAAGTGGATGAATGGCCATCATACCCACGATTGCCAAACTTTTGCGGGCATTGCCCCATTTGGCACTGGGAATTTGCTTTTTCCTTTAAAAAAATGAGTGGGGAATGTTTGCCCGGGGCCCAAACTGGAAGGACCTTATTCCCTGCCCGGGAAAAAATGAAAAAGACTTTGGGAAAATGGCTAAAAGCAAAAATGCTTCTCCGAAAAAGAGAACAAGGAGGCGGGGTTTTTCTCAGCGCAAGATGGCCTTCAAGCCACGCCCGGGCAAGGGGGCCTCTCAAGTAAGCTGAAGTCCGTTTTTGGGTCCGTAACCCCCTGTAAAGTTTTTGGGATCCAGGGGGTTTTATGTTAACTGTTTTTAACGCACTGAAGTGTGTGAGTTCTCCCATCGAACGAAACACAAAGTTTAAGTATTTAGTGATATTTACGGCAGCCTCCAACCACTGTTCTACTAAGCAAAATCTTTTAAAGATTCTATTAGATATTCCCGAAGGGCATTACGAAAGAAAGATGGCAGGACTTTCCCGTGTATAGAAGAAACCCCTAAAAAAAGGAAAAACGAGACCGCAAAAACAAAAAAAAAGTGAGTCCCCCCAAAAAAAAGAAAAAAGATCCCCCCCCCCAAAAAAAAAAAAAAAAAAAAAAAAACTAAAATGAAAAGATGCTCAAAACGGGGAAACCACAAAAAAAGGGAAGAAAACTAATTTCTACCCTTACTTTTGGGGAGTTCAAATCATTTAGGTTTTACACTGGTCATCATGGGGGTAAGTCTCTGCGCACTTTTCGGGGCAATTCCCCAGCGACTGAAAAACCCCCGAACCCTTGGTTTTTTTGCGCCAAGAGAAGAAACCCGGCGAAAAAAAGGCAGATGAAATGCCGTGTGAAAGAATTTTGAAAAACGTGATTTAAAAATTACAAGAACATGAGTAAATTCCTATCAGTCAAATTTTCTACAGTATGCACATACTGAAGGTATTTACTGCATTACAATATATTTACAAAAAAAAGATATACCATATCCATACATACAAAAACACCAAAACACGCATGCACACCAAATCCCAAACAGCCGAAAACGTCAAAAACACACATACCGGGTATAGTGGCCACACTCCGGAAGGGGCCGCTTTGGGGGATCTATAATAGGCCGGGGACCCGGGCGTGATCTCGTCCTGCTTGAGGGTCGTGCCTGCGTCCTTTTCTCACCGCGGCTCCCTTTTGGGGATAGGGGGCTTGGGGGGATGGTTGCCATATATATAACCATATATATTTTCACACATCATTACTGTAATTAATATAAGATAATATTTATATATATATATATTAATATTTTAAATAATATATATATATAAACTATTTATGTACACACCCACACAAACAAAACACACACACACCACACCCCACATATATATATATTTATATATATAATATAATATATATAATATTTATATATATTAATATATATTATTATATATATATATTTATATTTTTAAATATTTTATATATATATATATATATATATAAAAAACATGTAAATGTGTATATATACACATACACAGTACTGTAATATCTATTACATTTACATGTATTTTATATTTTAAAATATTATAAAATTATATTTATTTTAAATAAAAATATTTATTTATTTAAAAAAAAAAAAAAAAAAAAAAAAAAAAAAAAAAATATAATAAATATTTATTTTTTTTTTTTTTTTTTTTTTTTTTTTTAAAAATAATTAAATATATTATTATTAATTTTATTATTTTAAAATTTTAATATATCTTCTGATATATGTATATACTTACATGTGTATGTGATTTACACATTTCTGTTTATTTAAAATTATATTTTATATATTTATTATATTAAAAATTTTTATATTATTTTTTTTAAATATATTTATTTTTATTTTTAATATATATATATTATTAATTCTATATGTGTGGTGTGTGTGTGTGTGGTGTGTGTGTGGTGTGTGTGGTGTACATAAATATGTTCATATTATATATATATATTTATATATAATTATATATATTATATATATATATATATAAAATACTTTTAAATTGTTGTGGCAAAATTTTAAATTGTGTTTATATATGTCACACCACCACCCAAGCCCTTTCCCTTTCCCCAAAGGCACCGCGGGGAAACGGGCGCAGGCACGACCCTAAACAGACGGATCGACGCCGGCCCCCGGGCCTATTATAAGATCCCCAAGGGGCCGACTTCTGAGTGCTGGTCCCTATACCTGGTATTGTGTTTTTTTACGTTTGCGTGTACTGTGTGTTTTTGCGTGTGCATGCGTGTATGTGTTTTTTTTTGTTTTTATGGATATGAGTATATTTTATTAATATTTGTATTGCATGAAACATCCTTCATATTGCATCTGTAGAGATTAGCGATGGGGAAATTATACTCATGTTTTTGAAATTTTTTAAATCAGATTTTCGAATTTTTTTCAAAATGGCATTTCACTGCCCTTTTTTCTCCCAGGTTCTTCTTTTGGGAAACAAAACCCCTGGTTCGTGTTTCATTCAGTCGCTGTGGAAGTGTGACCCAGACGTGCGCATGACAAACTTACCCCCCAATGATGACCATGTAAACCCGAAACATGATTTGAACTCCCCAATAAGGTACGTATTACTTTGCTTTGCCCCCTTTTTGTGGTTTCACCGTTTCTGACACTTTTCATTTAGTTTTTTTTTTTTTTTTTTTTTTTTAGGGGGGATCTCATTTTCTTTGTTTTTTGGGGGATCTCACTTTCTTTTTTTTTTTTGCGGGCTCGTTTTTTCCGTTTTTTTTTGGGTTTCTTCTCTATACCTGGAAGTCCCCCCCGGTTTTTTTCGTAAAGCCCCTTTGCGTGGGAAAATCAAAGAAACATTGAAACTTTGCTCTTATATCAACAGTCGTGTGGGGCTGCGTAAATACACTAATATTTAACTTTGTTGCGTTCGACGGGAAGAATCTCACCCCTTCATTTTCGTAAAAAACTTAACATAACCCACTGGATCCGAATACTTCACGGGGTTTTACGTGACCCAAAACACGGTTTCAGCTTATTTGGGAAGGACCTTGCCGTGTGCGTGCTTAAGGGCCACTCTGTGGCTGAAAAAACTCCATGCCTCCTCTGTTCTCTTTCTGGGCGAAGCATTTTTTGCTTTTACCCTTGCAATTTTTTTGTCTTTTATCCGGGCATGGAATAGCGTCCCCAGTCTTGGGTCCGGAAATACATTCCAACTCATTTATAAATGGAAATAAGCAATTCCCTAATGAAAAATGGGTCTAATCCCCCTTCAAAAGCTTTGTGCACTCGGGGCGTATGAGCCATTCTCCACTTCAAAAGATTACATGTCATACCCCCTTTTTTTCTGTGTGTGTGTGGGGGTGTGTGTGTCTTGAATGGCCCTATAACACGGATTTGGGGGTGACATTAAATTATTAGAGTAAGCTAGAGATCATGTTTGATAGTTACCTGCTAGTTTAAATATCATTATAAAGCCATTACTGACTAAATAAAATTTATTCCTTTTTACAGATAACAGCGCATGAGAAAAAACAAGCCCTACTTGTCTCAACCCTGATAAAAAGGTATTTTCCCCAAAAGTTTTGCTGTGCGGGAAACAAAGCTGGGGGGGCACTTGGGGCCCCCATACCAAAAGATGTCTATATTGCTCTTTCAATTCCCAAAGAAACCCTTTCTTTTTTCACATTCACGTAATTTTAAGATTTCTCAATTCATCTCTGTTGTTCGTACGACAATCTTTTTTAAATAAAATCCCGGACCTTAACAGGGAGAAGAAACCGCCCCTACTAAAAAAAATGTAGCCTTGACCCTTTTTTGACTGGATTTGCCTTTTTTGTTGTGCATGATTGCTGTTTTTTTTTCTTCTTTTTTTTCTTTTTTTCCTTCCCTTTTTCTTTTTTTTTCTTTTCCCCTTTTTTTCTTTTTTCTTTTTCTTTCTTTTTTCTTTTTCTTCTTTTTTTTTTTTTTCTATTTTTTTCCTTTTTTTTTCTTTTCATTTTTCTTTTTTTATACTTTTTTTTTTTCTTTTTTTTTTCTTTTTTTTTTTTTTTTTCTTTTTTCCCTTTTTTTTTTTATGTTGGATATTGTTCGTCACGACGATAGTAAAAAAAAAATATGTAATTTTTATGTGTTGTATGGTTTTTCTTTATTATTTTGTAATTTCTTTTTCTTGTGTAATTTAAAGAAAATGGAAAATATCCTATATCTGTCCAAAAGATGGCTTTTTTGTAAATGCATTTCGCTCCTTGGCCAATCCCTTTTGGTTTCGATTTTTATTCTTTTCCAGGTCTACTCACTCGTGTTTCGCTTTTGTGACAAAAACCTTGGTTATAACGCGTAACAAAAAACACAGTCTTTGCCACAAGCTACCCTGGAGCCCGGGCCTCTCGCTCACTTGACATTGTAAAATTAAAATAAAATCCGTAAATTACAGATCATTTTTTTTGCTTTGCCAGCACCTTTATGCCTTTTTTTTGCAGGGGACACGAGACTACAGTAGGGGAAAGGGTTTCCCCCACCAAACCCCACCCTTTCCCCAGGGAAACCCCCCCGGGGACTTTTCTCCCCCCTTTTTCCCCCCTTTAAAAATTTTCCCCCTTTTTCCCCC
>NW_023651821.1:0-5497 GCF_015228065.2 Penaeus monodon
GTTTTTTAATGAATTGAATATAAAATCAAGTAAAAAACCGAGAAAAAATTCTAAACAGATTTAAATCCTATTTTACTTTTTTTTTTTTTTTTCAAGCGCGGCGCTCGCATGACCGCCTGCTTGCCCGGAATGCAACACTTGTCGTGACAGCTGCCCTTAAGAGAATGTAGAGTAAATAACAACTGTCATACCTTCCACTCGATACCTTCAACACTTCTGAATGGAAACTACTTCACGACCCCCGACCTCTCTCTCTCGGCGCCTGTGCAGTGCCCTTGTGTGTGAGTGTGGATGCGTACGTTATCAAGGAGACATACAGGAAAAAAAAACATATACAGTTTCATGCTATATAGATATATGTGTATATAGATTTATTAGTTGATAAGTATGTGGATTTTCTGTATATAAGTATATGGATATTTTGATATAAAAGTATATAGATATATTAATATCTAATATTAAACCACGTGTATATACTGTATAATATATTATATATATATAATATTTTATATATATTTTATATATTATAAAATATATAATATTATTGTGTGTGTGTGTGTGTGTGTGTGTGTGTGTGTGTGTGTGTGTGTGTGTGTGTGTGTTGTGTATACATATATTCCATATATTATACATATATATTCTATAATATATATCTATATATATATATTATATAATATTTATATATAATCATATATATAATATATATTAATACATATACCTTATATATATATATAATATATATATATATATATATATATATAAATATAAAATATATATATATGCGTGTGTGGTGGGGTGTGTATACATATACATATGTATACACATACACATACGCCACACACATGTATACATACATAAACATACATATATATATTTGTACACATAACACACACAGGAACATACATACATACTACATACATATCACATAAACACACACACACATTGTGTGTGGGGTTGGTGTTGTGTGTATTTATATATAACATGTTTGCTTATTGACTTGAATGACGTTTTCCGAAGCACAGCTCGCATTCGGAAATTTTGGGTCGATTGGCTTCCCATCTGATCAAATAACATAAATTGCGCTTCAAAGGCATGCTCTTTGGGCCGTCACCGACCGCTTTCCCCGCCTTTCCTCCTGTTCTCCCCCCTTTTGTCCTGTCTTCTGTCGTCCCTCCTCTCTTTTTCTCTCTCTTCTCTCTCTCCTCTCTTCTCCCCCTCTCCTCTCTTTCTCTCTCTCTCTCCCCTTCCTCTCTCTCCTCCTCTTCTCTCTCCTCTCTCTCTCTCTCTCTCCTCCTCTCTCCCAAAGCGGGGGTTTCTCAAAAAAAAAAACAAGTAATAAAGAAGGGAGCAGAAGTACATTGACAGAGCTTAAAAACCAAAACCCCCAAACAAAAAAACGTTGTAAAAATAGAAGAAAGAAAGGTAATTTCCCGTATGGTTTTAATGCCCTCCCCCCTGAGGGACCCAGGCTACCCACGGTAAAACCCCCACCCACGGTTTTACCCCCTGTCCCAACTGTCTTGCCCCAAAGGGGAATGCAATACAATGCCTCCGAGAAGCAATTCCCCCCCTTCTGTTAAATCTCGCTGACATTTTAAACTACCCCAACACATCGACAAGGGAACCTTATAAAAGCATAAACATTCACATTAAGAAATTAATTTTTTCCTTTCCTTATGTTGTGTTTTTCATCAGTACGTACCCCTCAAAAAATCAGTCCGAGTCCTCTGGTCTTAGCATAAACTTGGTCAACCCTCAACACCTGGGGCCTCGCCCCCCTGTCCTCGTACCCGTTCATACCCCCGTTTAAAAAAGTAAAAAATCTGCGCACCTTTAAATTTTCTCCGGGCGCTTCTGCACCCCGTCCTCTACCAGCCCCCATCCCCCGTATAAAAACTATAAACGGCGATACTTTAACTCCCCCAAAACCCAAAACCAGTCATCAAATGCAGACACACCCCTACTACTTACGGGGTGCAGATTTTAGTGGGATAACGCACCACTATTTACTTGGGGACTGATTTTGGAAAAGAGCCCCATAAAATCTATTTTAATTATAAAAAACCATATTTGGTTTTAAAAAGGCTGAGCGCCAAGATTGCAATTAGACTAATGTTGCTTAGCCCCTGAATAATTCAATTCTTTTTCTAGCTGAAAAAACCTTGTAAAAAAAAAAACTTTAGCATTTTAATGACATGTCTTTATTACTTTTATTTTTATTGTTTTTTTCACTTACATCATTAACCCTGTTTAAACTTAACAAAGGTTTATTAACTTCTTCAAAATCCCCATTTTTACCCAAATTATTTTAAAGTATTCAATTTTTTTTTAAAATTCGTATACTACTTTTATTATCGATTTTCCATTATTATCTTTATTTCACAGAGTACGAGCAGAAGTATTATATTTTGGTATTTTGCATGGTGAAAATGCTGTGGTATCCAAAAGCATTAGACAAAGGGGGTTTCTGAGTGTGGAAATTATTGGGGGGTCGCCCATTTTGGTACTCCATGGTCGCGTACGTTCTATTGGCTTTTTAAAAAACAGATAAATGATTTTTTTTTAATCTGCGTTCCACGTAAAGATGGAACGTTTTGGGGGAGAACTACAGTAGGCATCGAAAGAGGTATTTTATTTTTAAATGGTTTAGACGGTTTTCAGTATGAAAAATTTGAAATGGGTCGAATACAATCAAGGGAAAATCAATGATTCATTTACTTGTACTTTTTTTAGTGCAGCCCTATAATCCATATTGATTTTCCAACTATTTTTAGTTTCCACAGCAAGACGTGTGCAGGGGGTCCTATCCGAAACTAGGTGCCTGCCCAAAAGGGCCCGACTTTCCTTTCAAGAAATCGCAGACGGGTGGGTTAAAATTCAGAAATGGATGGAGATTACTGATACCTGTCGGAGCTCCTTTTTCCAAGAACAAAAAAATTTTTCCTGGGAGATTCACATCACGAGTCGGGCGTTTAACCAATGCGTCAAGAGAGGGTGTGGAGGATAACAGACCTGTTAAGTTACAACCCCTTAAAACCCAAACTGATTTGGTACCTTCATCCCCCATCTCTTTGACACATGTTGAAGCTCCAAATGTTGTAGACCAGGATTTTAATCCCAAGGGATTTTTTTTTTATTGCAAGAGGATCCCCAAAGGGCATCGAACCCCCACCATTTCTGACATTCAACCACCTTACGGGGCCCAAAAGGGGCTGCTGAATGAAATAAGTGATACGGCAGCAACAGTGTTGAGGAGAAGAAAAAACCCGGGATCCGAAAAGTGCAACAGACCCTCTGCAATCGCCCAAGAAATTCCACATGTCCTAAACTATACGGTTTGGGTCGAATATTGGATTTTTTTTTGTGTTATTATATATAATATTTATATATATATATTATATTTTGTTTTTTTTCTTCACAAAAAACCCTTTTGCTCAGATAAACCCAAAGGGGTACGAAAAACCCTACTTTACATAGAAAAAATAAAGATTTTTTTTAAAACCCCGTTTGCAAGTAAATTAAACCGTTTAACTTCCAACGTACATTTCCAAAAAAAATTTTAGAACCCGGGATGTCCTAGCTCTAATATTATACTAAAATTAAAATTGTAAAAATACGATCGAAAAAAGTTTGCAAATATTAACTTATATTTTTCTTTGAAAATATAAAGCCCCGACAGTTAAATCACAACAATAAAGGACTAATTTGTTAAAATGTATTGAAGCAGCCTCTGTTATGAGTTTGAGAGATGCGCAACACTGGTCGCCTTGCGTTTTTCATTTAATTTTTCCCAAAAATAAATACGTTACGAAATGTGAAGATTACATATATCTTTCGCTCTCTTTTATTTGTTGTCATCATTATCATTATTTCTATTTACCTATCTACTATCTTCTATCTATTATCTATCTATCTATCTATCTATCAAACTTCTATTATATATATATATATATATAAAAATATAAAAAAAAATATAAATAAAAACAACTAGCTATCATATAACATCAGTTTTATATAATATATAATATATTATAAAATATAATATATAAATAAAATATAATGAGATATTATGATATATAAAGGGATATATATAATAATATATATTATAAATTATATATATATATATATATTTGGTGTGTGTTTGGGGTGTGTGTGTGTTGTGTGTGTTGTGGTGTAGTAATTTTTAAATATATATTTATATATATAATTATATATATAATATAAAATATATATAATAACCACCAAAACACACCACCACACACACACCACAAAAATATATTTTTAATAATAAAATATAATATATTTTTAAAATATATATATAATATAATAGATGATATAAGTTTTAATATAATGGAAAAATAAATTTTATATTATTTATATAAAATTATATATATATATTTGTTTGTGTGTGTGTGGTGGTGTGTTGTGGTGTGTTGTATTATTATAATATTATTATATATATAATTTTAATATATATTATATTATATATTTTAATATAATACAACACACCAAACACCACACAAAACACACACCCCACACCAATATATTTATATTTATATATATATTATATTAATATATATATTATAATACAATATTATATACTATATTACATACATATATTATATATTTATTTTATAATATTTAAATATATATAAAATATTTTATTAAAAATTAACTGTTGTGTATTTTGTCGTGTGTATATATTATATTTATTTAATATATATTATATATATATATATATATATAGATTGATAGAAATAGTAGATAGATAGTAATAGTGATAGTAAAGAAAAGATAAAAGGTATGATGATAGATAAAATGATGGATAGACACACATATAAAAGAGAGCGTAAGAATATAGTATATCTTCACATGTTTGTAAAAGTATGTTCCTGTGTGTATAAAGTGAATGAAAAAAGCAAGGCGACCAGTGATTGCTGCATCCTCAATACGCTGCAACAGAGTGCATTGCTTAGAAACTTTTAGCGAAATTTAGCCATTTTTTTTTTGGAGTTTACTGTAGTGGGGGTTATTATTTTTCAAAATCGAAAAAAAAAGTTATAATTTGCCTACGTTTTCCCATCGTTTTTTTTTTAATTTTTAAATTTTATTGATATTTTAGAGCGTAACATCCTCGGGTTCTAATTATTTTGGAAGTACGTTTGGGGTTATCGGGTTAATTTTACTTTTCAACGAGTTTTTTTAAAAAAAATATCTTATTTTTTCTCTAGGAAAGTAGGCTTATTCTGTACCCCTGGTTGTCTGAGCAAGAGTAGAAGTAAAAAAAAAAACAATATATATATTATTAATATATATATTATATATATTAAAACAAAAAAAATCACAATTTTTCGACCAACACAGTACGTTTTGGACATGTGGGAAATTTTTTGTCGGTTGCAGAGGGCCCGTTCACATTATCAAGATACCCGTGGTTTTTGTTCTTTTCCATCAGACACTGTTCATGCCCTCTCATTTCATTGTTCTTTTAGCAGGG
>NW_023651822.1:0-5497 GCF_015228065.2 Penaeus monodon
TATATGGATATATGTATCCAAAATGTATATACTTTAAATTTTATATATATGGATATATGTATCCATTTATGTAATATATAAATATATATATAAATTTCACACACACACAAGTAGAAAAATATAAAGCACTTTACTATGATAAAAACACAATGTAACTCTAAAAAACAGAATCATGTAATTTATTGCCATGGGCTTTTTGATATTTAAAGCATGGTACAACTTTAAGGATACCAAACTTAAAGGTGTGTAAGGATTTCCCCTTTTGGCCAGGATACTAAAGGGGGCAGTTCATTCACCAAAACTGCACATGCAGATATACCCTGGCTTTAGGGGCATAAATAATAATATCTGAGGGACCCTTTAGATAAAAGAGATAAAAGGATAATTGTAATAATTTTTTTTGTATGATTAACCCCTATGATCTAATGACATGACCTCACATCATGAAAAAATTTGGTTTGAGTGGCAGATGACATGAACATGCATCGGGAAAATTTGGCTGAGGGGGGGGTGACGGGAACTTACTGTCAAGAGAATTTTCCCTGAGGCCAAGGTAACAGGAATGAACTCAACACGAGTGGACAAAGCTCTTGGAGGGTGATTAGACTCAGGGGGCATTTAGGGAAGGCTATTGACTGGCAGCCCAGTTATATTACAAAAATTGAATACAAAAAGAAATTTGAATGTCATAAATAACCAAATGTTCCTTAAGTTATTATTATTCTACTGAGTTATTGTTATATGGGGTCTGTGCAAGGAATACAGTCTTTTGGGCCATTGGATAAACAAATCAAATGACGAATGTAGAAAAAAGCTATAAAGCTCATGAAAAAAAAAAGAGAAATAACAATGCAAAGGAAGGCATAGAGTTTTTGTCACTGCATGAGTACTACAAGCTAACCCAGTTTAATACCCATTTTGGGCTAAAATACAGGCAGTGAAGTTTTCCAGATCCAAGGGCTAAACTGAAAAAATACCATTTAGGTATAAAACCTACATCAAGTCCCATTTACAAACCTGAGTGTGGATATTTGGTGAGGTATCGGGATACTCGGGTGGCAAAGACAGCACAAGAGTTACTCTCACATGTTGTTCTTCGATATTCTGTCCAGTGCGGGGACAACAGTCACCTCCACACCATCAGGCATTCCACTGAAAAAAAGAAAGAAAAAAAAAAGTATTAACCCTCAGAAACACAAAAGTCTTGGCCAAAAGTCAAATAGACTTGATTGTAAATCTATATATTTTGAAATGGAGGACAAAACTAAATGTTAAGGACTGTGTAATTCATATTAGGATACTTCTACAGCTGTATAAGTAAGAAAAATAAATTGAGAGAAAAATAATACATTTTAAAAAGAAGATAAAGGTTACTTACAGAGGCACTAAGACAAAATATCAAAAATTTAAAATATTAAAATAATATAGTATTATATTAATAATATAATATATATATATATTAAAATATATATAATGACTACTTTTCACAAAATATATTATCACAATGAATGACAATCACATGATATTTTTCTGAAAATCAAAATGTGAAAGGCTTTAAAAACAACATAGCACTAAAAAATGCTATAGTGGTCAGGCAGTTTTGGTTTCACTTCCACAATTCATTAAAAGTAGCAACCCAAATCTTTACAAAGATTTTACTACAATGATGTTTTTACATTTAAGTATCCCAGAGTAACAGAGATTAAAACATAATTTTCAAAGTATAATATAAAAAGTGGTACATTAAGATGTTACTGCTTCGGTGCTTAAAAGTATTAAGTATAGTTAATGTCCACAAAATTTTCAGACTGAAAGAGAGCTAGGATAATTCACCTGAGGTTTGTATGGATTATATATATACATACATACATATATATATATATATATTTTATATATATATAAAATATATGTATAATATATATATATATATATATATATATATATATATATATATATATATATATATATATATATATATATAAAATATATATGATTTTTGAAGATATGATCATTTAGTTTGACTAATTTTTTAAATAAGTGGTACATAAGATGTTACTGCTTGGTGCTTAAAAGTTTTAAAGAATAGTTAATGTCCACAAAATCTCTCAGACTGAAAGAGAGCTAGGATAATTCACCTGAGGTTTGTATGGATTATATATATACATACAACATATATATATATATATATATATATATATTTTATATATTATATATAATATATTATATATATATATATATATGATAGTATTTATATATAGTTTAACTGGGAAATATGAAAGTATTCATATTAGAGTAATACGGAAACGTCTGACCTGAGAAAATATGTTTCAATTACAATACACAGATGTGACCTTCTTAACTGCCGAGTTTGTATATCACCCAGGGTCGGACAAAGACGCGTTCTCGGCAGTGCCTGCGACTTTGACCTTTCTGGAGAATCGGGTCATTTCTGCATCATAGGAAAAAACACCCCAAAGGCCCATCGAAGGGCGGACCTATGAATTGCGACGATCCGCAGCCAGCCAATCAGGAAATAGCAACCAAAGCTGACATTGGATCAGCCCCACCTATTTTCCTGTAAGAAAGGGATGCCGACCCGAGATAAAAGACAGCAGCAAAAACAGCAAGGGCACACTTGTCTACCGACCTCGACTGCCCACACCAACCTCCAATTATCTGCTCCCACCAATTGTATTAGTGCTAATATTGATCCTTTATTTCCAGAGTCATTTCTTGTCACATATATATATCATTTCGTGATATATACTGTGATTAATATATTATATCAGTCTAATACTGTGATTATTATATTATATCGTGTCTATATACTGTGATTACTGAAGTTATAATAGATGTCATCGTATCAGCTGCTGTGTGTGACACCAACCTTTTTTTTTCTCTATGTGTGGATATTAGAGTAATCTATACCCCTCACAATATAAATATATAAAATTTTATATATATATTTTATATATATTTTATATATATAATATATATTATATATATATATATATATATATATGTATGTATAAAAAAAAAAAAAAAAAAAAAAAAAAAAAAAAAAAAAAAAATATATATATATATATTATATATATATATATATTATATATATATATATATAAATATATATAAATAAAATTATATATATAAAAAATATATATATAATATATATAATATTATATATATTTTTATATATAATATAAAATATATATTAATATAAATATAAATAAATATAAAAAAATAAATTATTTATAATATCAAGTGCAGAATGAAACCAAATTGTTACGTTAAGTACAAGACTAGTCAATTCGCATAATTTTAAATTAACTTTCTAAAGGTGTTACCTATATCTTTTTTTTAAAAAATCTCAATACAAGTATTCAAAATCTTTGGTAGTTTCTACAAGTATGGGTTGCAACCCAGTAATTTGTCACAGTGTCTGACAAGAACATTATATATGATAAATAAATATTGTACACAAAAGAAATGCAAAAAACAGATAAAATAATAAAAATGGGCATTTTTCACAACAGATAAAGAGAGTAAATACCCAAAATAGGGTAATATTGAAATCAAAATAAAAATATAAAAAAAAAGTTTGAAGATATCATTTTAGTTTGACAAATTTTCTCCCACTATGAGATTTTGGGAAAGCTTGCCAAAAACATATCGAAAGCCCTGAAGTGTGGCAAAAATCCTGCTTGCTTCTAAGATTTCTTTATTTTCTTTTTTTTTTCTTTTTTATTTATTATTTTTTTTTTTTTTCTTTTTCTCCTGCGTCGTCTGTCTCGTCTCTGTCCCCACAACACCCTCAATTTTACTATGTTTATAATTTTGTTGCATGATGTAAAATATTTCTTTTTATCCAATCAGTGTTCCACCCCTTTATATTCCGGGGATTTTAAATGTGGAAATACATGTCAGATTAAAGGAGAGAAAAAAATACCTAAGTACATAAAAAAAACAATATTTATAAAAAATGCTGAGTCTTATAAAACATTACCTGTGTCCTTGAAAAATTGTCTTCTCTGGCAAAATTTGTTGTAGTGTTTCAATTCTTTCATAATTTCAAAAAGCAAGAAAATTTTTTTTTTTACAAATGGTGAAAACACTGTCAATCAGAAAAAAACATATCCTGAAATGCTACAAATGAAAAAGAACTGTTGAAAAAAAAAAACAGTGTGCATTTCTTTTTTACTCTTCAGCCCAAAAATAAAACTTACACTTTTGCTGTAATGGCCCCCAAAAGTTGATTCACATCACAAGAACAAAAGTAATTTACAATTTAATATCAACTGCTATAGGCAAAAAACCCTGACCTCCCAATTAGGTCTCATGCATTTTTCTTATTAAGTGAAAGCTCTTGATAAATTGAAAAAGTCGAGTGAATTTGAAATTAAAAAAGAAGGCGATAGTTGGCAAGAGATTTTTTTACATCAGACCATGATTGGTCATCATAGCTGTGTATAGGTTTCAGTTTAGTGCAAAGAAAAAAAAAATCAAGAATTTCAATTTTTTTGATTGGTCTAAATTCAATACAATCATCTGGGGAAGATCTTTTTTGGGAACCATATTTTTTGTGGTAGAAAAAGACTGGCTTTTAAATTTTGAAAAAGGGGTGGGAAACTGGAACCTTCATGCCAAGATTTTATCATGAAAGATGTGACCCACACTGTAAAAAAAACTCCTTTTAAGCAGGAAAATCTCCCCCAAACCCCTTGCCCTAGAACCAGAAAAAACCTTTAGATTTGGGGGGGCTTTTCTACGACCTCCTCCATTCACCTTTTTCTCTAACTAGGGGGAAAAAATCGACAACACTGAAAGGGCCCCCCTTCCCAATCATCTTTTTTTTCCTAGCCAAGGGGGTCACCCGAAAACCTTCCCAACGCCCCCTTTTCCTCCCCGGCTGCTTGATTATCATAATATTCAAACATTTTAAAAAATCAAAAAATTGGGTTTTTTATGTGAAGGAAACAGCATGTTTTGCCTTTAAAGGCAACAAAACTTTGATTTTTGAAATGATTTTGCTGGAACACAATAAAATTTATTTACAAAATGTTATTTTCCCCGAAATTTCTACTAATTTTTACAGTTACTTAACCAGAAATGTGAAAACAATTTTGGAAACACAATAAAACTGTTAAAAAAAAACTTTATTTCCATTTAAAAGGGAAGATTACTGTGACACAGGAAAAAAATATTTCAAATATCAAGTAATGACAAAAAAAAAATCCTACAAACCATGGGGGGAATGCAAAAAAAGTACAAAAAAAAGAAAAAAAAAAAAAATACAGCTTATAATAAATGAAAAAAAAAGGCCCAATAAGAAAAAATTTGAATATAAAAAAAAATTGGGCCTTTGGGAAAAAGGGCCCTTTTTTTGGAAAAAAAAAAAAAAAAAAAAAAAAAATTAAAAAAAAAAAGGGTTTTTTTAAAAGAAAGAAAAACCTGGAAAAAAAAAAAAAATTTTTAAAAATTTTTAAAAAGAAAAAAATTT
>NW_023651823.1:0-31440 GCF_015228065.2 Penaeus monodon
GCTGCCACGCCGATGGCAAAAGAGGCCTGATCACCCTGGTCAAGCACAATTCCTGCTCCGCATAGCCGATGCACCGCACTGTGGAGATGTTGAATCTCTTGCCGTCGAGATTCAACTGGCCGGGGGGCCCCTGAAATTGTACAATGTGTACAGCCGGCCACACTGTAGTAGCTTAGACATCAGCCAGGTATGTGCTTCCGCAGCACACGACTGAGTGATCATAGGGGGAGACGTCAATGCACACCACCCCATCCTGGCTCCCTGCAGGGCACCGGATGCGGCTGGCCGTCACATAGCCAACGTGCTTGAGACATTCCCCGAGATCGCTCTCCTCAACAGCCAGGAGCCAACGCATGTCAGAGGAGGGGTCCTAGACCTCACCCTGGCCACTGCGACTCTGGTGGAGAGGATTGGCTGGCGTGTCGATGAGACCATTATGGCACTATAACAGCCCTCATGTATAGTGGCCCAGCCGAAATACCACGACCGAATCCAAGATGGAAAACAGACAAGGCCAACTGGCAGGCGTTCCAGAGCGCCTTTGGGCCCGCTGTCTGAGAAGCAATGAACCCACACAAAGCGAAAATGTGGAAGTGCTACAAGCCAGACTTGTAAATGCCATTGATGAGGCAGCCTCACTGACCATACCCAAAACTCGGCCTGGGTCTAGGAGTCACAAGGACGCCTGTTACTTCAATGACGAGATTAGGGAGGTCAACCACAGGGTAAATATGTGCCGAAATCATTTCCGAAGGCAAAGAACCCCCGACAACCTAGCCCTCCTAAGGGAGGCTGTCAGGGATGCCAAGGAAACTGCCAGCAGAGTGAGGCAGGAAAAGTGGCTGGAATGGTGTGAGTCCTTCGATCACCAAACCACCCTCTCAGAGCTATGGCAACGGGACAAGCGAGCCACCAGCCGCTCAGCCCCGAGATGCACGCACCACGACCCCCAGTCAGAGGCCAACAGACTGGCGCAAGAGTTCTCTGCGAGAACGAGTAGCGACAGCCTGCCAGCCGGACTGAGGGCAAGACAAGAACGCCTACAACCAGACAGACTTGCTCACATCAGAGAAAGGGCAGCTGAACCCAATAACTCAGATGTTATCTTTTCTCTGAGGGAACTAAGAGATGCATATAAAGCCAGTTGCAACACAGCCACGGGCGCTGACGGGATCTCGTATCCCATCCTTTCCCGCCTGGGACTGGTAGGTGAGCTTGCATTCCTGCAACTCATCAACAAGTCCTGGGAAACTTCCACTCTACCCCAGAGCTGGAAGAGGGCTACCATAGTTCCCATCCCTAAACCAAAGGAGCCGGGGAAGTACCGCCCCATCTCTCTCCTCAGCTGTCTGGCCAAGACTGCCGAGAGGATGGTACTGAACCGGCTCCGATGGAAAATGGGACCCCCACACGAACATCTCCACGGGTTCACCAGGGGCATGAGCACAGCGCACAGCATAGCCACGCTCTTGAGCACAATAAACACGGGCACATCTGTGGTACTATTCCTTGACCTGGAGAAGGCTTTCGAATTGGCAAGTCCTTTTGCCATTCAGGAGAGCCTGATCCAAAAAGGAATCAGAGGTAAGCTATTGGCTTGGATAGGTGACTACTTTACCAATAGAACAGCCAGTCAAATTCCAAGGTCACCTATCACAGCACATGCCACTAGAAAATGGAACGCCACAGGGTGGGGTTCTCAGTCCAGCCCTTTTTAATACATTAATGTCCTGTATCCTCAACATAAACCTCCCAGTGGGGTGCAAGATCATCTCCTATGCAGACGATCTCGCTATTATCTCCACTGGACCACACTGCCTAAACAAAGCCCAGCGTTGTCTGGACCTGGTATCCGAGGAGTGTTGCAGGACAGGACTAAAGATCTCTGCAGCCAAATCCAAAGCCATGGCTCTGAGACAGAGAGTTCAAGGCACAAGTCTGAAAATCCAGGGAATGGACTTGGAGGGGGTTCAGGACTACCTCTACCTTGGGGTAAGGATAGACCGGACCCTCTCCTTCCGGAAGGAGGTCCAGCACCTGCTTGACCGAACAAAGGCAGGACTGTCTGTCATGAGAGCAATGAGTGGAAGACGCATAGGGGCCAGACATAGAGTACTAAGATCATTCTATGTACATGCTGTCAGGCCCATTGTAGACTATGCCTCCCTCGCTCTGATTGGCATTAAGAGAAAATATAAAGACCGACTGGAGACAGTCCAAAATTAAGCCGCCAGGGTCATTCTAGGTGCCCCAAGGTGGGCGAAGGTCCTCAACCTCCTAGTGGAGACAAACCTTCTCCCCTTGGCCTCACGAATTGATCTAACGGCAGCACAATTCTTATCAAAGGTCATCCAGGCTCCCAGGAACACAAGCCTAAGACATAAAATAGTCAGACGCCTAGAACAAGATAACGAGCTGTTTGCAAACAACTCCTGGCTGTCTCACACAGCCAGGGTGTTAATACGCCATCAGCTCAAAGAACCGCTACTGGTCAAGGGCATGGACTCCCCACACCCTGACTTTGTCGAAGTTCCGCCGTGGGCACAAACCTCGATAGAGTTCTCGGTCATGAGACTGGCAAGCAAAAAGAACGAATATTGTACGGCTAGCCTAAAGGCAGAAACCCAGAGGGTCATTGCAACCATCACCCCTCCGGGAAGCAGAACATATTACACGGATGGATCGGTCGATCCCTTGACCCACACTGCAGGCGCCGGGTTCGCAGCAAGGGATGCCACAAAATCCATGAGGGTAACAGACAACGCCTCCTCGCTACAGGCAGAGGCAGTTGCTATCATGGGAGCACTGAGCCACGCGTTCGTGAGGGAAGGACACGTGGTCATACACACAGACTCCAAAGGAGCCGTCGACTGTCTTCAGCAGCGCTCACCCACTGACAATATCTACCTTCTGACTACCATCCTCACACTGGCACAGAGGATTCTTGCACAGGGTAGAAGAATTATCATAAACTGGGTTCCCAGCCACATAGGGATCAGAGGCAATGAGCTTGCTGACAGATTAGCCGAAATCGGCAGGGTATGCCCCCTAATCCATGATAATACATCAGAGCCGAAAATTACTTAGGAGGAAGTGTACGGTGACGGCCAACTCCTTCCTCCTGCAGCTTCACAGAGAGGAAACGAGATATTTCCCCTCGGCCAGCTGGTACTCAGATGCCACAGGCTATGAACCATTGGCACTCTCTGAAATAAACAACAGAGGTACCGAAGTCATTCTGCACAGAATGCGCCTAGGTTACCACTGTGCATGGCAGATTATACAAACCATAGAACGTGAAGAGAGATGTTGCATGCATTGCGGCGAGCCGAACGCCACACTTGTACATTACTTAGAGAATTGCGTGCACACGCAATTCCTAACACAAAGCCCGCAGAACACAGCCATCGTGCTGGTAAAGAGATTATGCGAGATGCTTACACCACGGCTACAGGAGCGCCTGCTGGCAATACCACCACCACGGTAAGCACTGAGTGTCAGACAAACAAATGAGACAGCCATAAAAAGCTGACACAGGCCGGGCCATAAGTGAAAGGCCCGGGCGAAGCCAGAACTTCGCAAATCTCAAGCAAGCAAGCAAGCGTCACTGGCGTAAAGATAATAATGAAGCCATTACTTACGGAAGCAAATGTTTAATGGACTATCTTTTCGTGCCCATTATATTTCTTTACACATTGCTACTGCAATAGCTTGTAAAATAGATATTAGATAGCAACATACAGCCTGCAATTTAAACGAGTTTTATTAACTGACAATTCCCTCCGTGCAACCAGTGTGCACAAGGAGAGCTGATATGTATGATGCCCTTGGCCATTGTTTTTCTTTCTTTTTTTTTCGTGCGACGCTGTGTATGCAAGATTTGCATTGGAATTTGTTAAGCTTTACGATACTTACTACATGCAAAATATTTTTTATAGTATCTGGTAGAGTATGCCCAGTCCACAATAACGTGAACTAATGATCAGACCAATTACATTATGATAACGTTTATGAAGTGTTACCATGGCCATCGCCAAGAACTTTGCATGTCTAATTGGGTGATTAGTCCATTATACCATCTCTGTTATCTACTGACAGCCCTCATTTGCTGAAAATGCTGTGTTTAGTGAGACAGGAGCGAGCGCAAGCGAGGAAGAATGTGAGATCAAATGCCCGCGAGTATGTGCGTTTGTGTGTATGTGTCTGTGTTTATTTATGTGTGTGGGAACATCTGTTTGTGAGCGCGTGCGCGTGTGTGATTATTTATGTGTCGAGTTTGTGTCTGTGTTTTTTTCTTTTTTGAGTGTATGTGTGTGATTATATATGTCTGTATGTTTTTTGTGTCTTTTATGCGTTTGTTTGTGCCGGCGCGTATGTGTGATTATATGTGTGCGTTCGTGCGTTTATGCGATTATATGTGTATGAGTTTTGAGCGCGCGCGCGCAGCCTATGCGAGTTGGTGTGTGTGTGTGTGTGTGCGTGCGCCGCGTGCGTGTGTTGCCGTGTGAGTGCGTGCTTGTAAAAAAATTTTTATATGGCCCAAACTCTTCAATCGGTCCAGAATTCTGATCGGTTTGCGCCAACGAATAATTTTATAAAATTGGCAGATTAAGTTAAGTGAAATTTTTTAGTCTAAGGAATCTGAAAAAAACCTGAAAATTCTCGCAGAATTTGTATTTTTGTCAGATTTTAAATTTTCCGCTATGAGTTTCCTTTTTTACATCAGCATTGAAGACAACAATTACTATGTAATCTACTATGAGTATCATTATGAATAAGATGGCCCCGGTCACTTACTGTTTTTTTTTTACCATGTTACTAACATTAATTTCATTGAATTAAAAATTTCCTAATCATCATCGTTTTGGTAGGGTAATCATTATCATTTCCAACATTATACTGTTACATTTCGTTCAAATTGTCTCAAACATTTCAAGTATCTTTTATTGAGCTAAAAAAAATTTACATTTAATTATTATAGTACATCTTATTACCTTGGGCCCTGACCAAGACTATGTTACGGCACTAACTTAGCTAATAACAATAAAATGAAAATATTTGTAAAAAACTAAAAAATACAAAAACAAATAAAGTACTCAACAAAAATAGCGGAAAAATGGATATGAAGCACTTAAGATTGAATAATAACGCCATTACTGCTTATGGTTACTTAAACATTTAATCTGTGCAAGAAAAATTTTACCCAAAAAGCCAAAATAAAATAGGTTTAGTGATGGGGAAATAATTATATGAATCTATTTTTAACATTTATTAATTTTTTATCTTTGTATATGTTTACTATATTCCTGATTGTACAATATACATTTATTGGTGAATCGCTCGTTTTGGGTTCACCTTTTATGAGCAGGTAGTGTGTGCCCCCTTCAACCCCTCGTCACAGCTAAATGCAAACCATTATTTTTAACGCACAAAAAAAAGATACTTCTTTTAAACGATCATGAAAAACAACAGAAATGTGTTTAAAGTTCATCTTCCTCTGCCAACGATCATACCACGCTGAAAGCACCACTTCTCGTCCGATCACCGAAGTTAAGCAACGTTGGGTCTGGTCAGTACTTGGAATGGATGTTCGCCTGGGAACACCAGATGCTGTTGACATTTTATATATATGCTATATATGGTTTGCCATATTTAATGGTCAGTGGGTTGTTTTCAATGTATTCTTCGACATACTGCTTAATACGAAAGGTACATACTATATTATTTGAGATTAAAAACAAACACAAAAAATAGATTGATGGCCGTATTAAAAATAACAGAAACTCAGATCAGTGTGAAAAATCCCAGATCTCGGTTAGAAAACTCAGGATTGACAACACTGATTAAGAGTTTGCTTTATAGCGCTTTTTTTTTGTGTATGAATCGGTGATAAAAATTTCCAGATGCTTTTGTCATATTGTTATATATGCTGTATGTGTAATGTTTTTTTCAAGAGTTAACAGCAGCTCCTCATGCATTTGCATAAAGAACTTATATTTCAATCAGTAGTAAAACAGTAAAAGTAAATTTACCGTTGCAAAGATCGGGAAGGATAGACAGAAAACAGATGGAAGCAATTTAGTGGTGACTGCATTAATAATAATAATAATAATAATAATAATAATAATAATAATAATAATAATAACAATAACAATAATAATAACGATATCTGCACGATATCACTGAGATCTGCTCCATATTATATGCATTAATAACAATCGACCACTCTCGGTCATATAGCTAATTCCAACTCAAATGAAATTAAAGAGAATGATTATGATAATAGATAAACTAACATGGTGACCATGAACCATAATGATAAACATAATAAAACCAATTACGGATATGGATAACTAGTTTATTGTGCCTTATCGCCACGGACATGTTTTAAGCTTGAGGTCCTTTTTAAAGATGTACTTTCCTATTGTGCAAGTTTTTGTTCGGAAAATTTTCTATATCTTTCTATGGCGCTTAGACTGGACCTAATGTTGTTGCTGAATGCTTGTGTTTGTGCTTGTTTTGCCGCTTAGGGTAATAAGTTATACTAGCGCACGGAAGGGAATGGCTTGTAGAAAAACATAATGTAAAAAGTATAACATAATGCCAATAGCATCTAATAATTTACTAATACGGTTCGCTATTGCTTGAAACATAATTTCTATTGATATCTTTATGCAAACACAATTATACCTGCTGTAAACTCTTGAGAAATGCATATATAATATAAAACGCCAACAGCATCTGGTGTTCCCAAGCGGTCACCCATCCAAGTACTCACCAGACCCAACGTTGTTTCAGTTCGCTGATCGGACGACAAGCGGTGTTTTTCATCGTGGTTTGATCATTGGCGTACAACTTAAAACGTTAATTCAGCTTTACGTCAGTGCTCACAGATTTTTCATACTTTAACATCATTTATCTTTTGTTGTTGCATCAAACTTCATTAAAACGACATTCCAGTCTAATCACTCGGATCTGCTCCACCGTGCATCAATCATCACTGTTAGAGTACAGACAATTGTTACCACTTTAAAGCACCTGTCGTGAGCCTTTTACTCATTTTTGAGCTGTGCAACTGTGTAAAAAAAAATGTACGATATACAAGTCATACAGAAGATATTGAGTAAAATGATCCTCAATACGGTTATAAATCTGTGTACACATGCAACCATATTTCGGGCACTTCTTGCTGTTATCGTATTATTTTTTGTTGTATTATCAGTCTTCAAAATATCAATATTTGTAAAAATGTTATTACTAGTAATTTTATCATCATTATCACCATCATTTATCAATCCTTTTAGAATGTGGTTATAACTACTATCAACATCATCACTGCTTACTCTTTACATACCATTTGCAAATTTCAATGCCATGGCATCAGAGTCACATCAGTGAGATTCATACTAACATCAACCCAAGTCCAACACTTAAGGGAGTAAATGCAATAATGGTTAATGATTTACCAAATTCTGCTAGACTTCTATCACTCTTTTGTGCCATAATACTCTATAAAGAATTCATGGTTTGCAACTATTGCTCAAAAAACTTGGGGAAAGGCAAAAAGACATTCTTACATTATATATATACAAAGAAATATACTTTTGTATAACAATCCAATTAATGAAACTATAGCCGCGATTTTTTGAAAATTTAATTTGCTTTCTTGGATATTGATATTATCTTTATTTCTATCATTTTTTTTCACTGTTCTTTGCAGATATCAGTACTTATATTATTACTATTATATTCATGCGATTACTACTAAATTCGTTCTATCCTTCTCCCTCTTTGCAACGGTAAATTTGCTTTTACTGTTTTGCTGTTTGACTGAAGCATAATTTTCATTGAGTTCTTTAGGCAAATATGTATGGCATATATAGCATATATATAATAAAATGCCAAAAGTATTCGAATGTTTGGGTGACATAAAATAACTATCTACACTGTTGATTTTTTCTCCCTTTTGTTGGAAATTTCTTTACTTGCCATGCAGTAACACATGATCACTAAGGCAAGCAAATCTAATTTAGGGTCACTATTCATTTATGCAAACTGGAACATGCGATGATTACTCATGATGATTCCCTTTTCCGTAAATATATCTACTAGAGATATATGATAAAGATTAACTAATCACAGGAATGGTGATTTGGGATTCAAATCCTGTTTGCAATTGTAACTTTAACAATACTCGTCATATTTTGTCTTTTCATCACCGATTCCTACATAATAAGCTATATAAAACAAATTTCTAATCAGTGTTGGCCAATCCTGAGTTTTCTAACGTAGGTCCATAATTTTCACTGTGACCTGAGTTTCTGTGTTTGTTAATAGAAATCCATAAATCTTGTCTTTTTTACCTCAATTAATCTAGTATGTATTTTTTTTTACTAAGTATGTTGACCATCAACACGTAACACCTGTATCAGACACGTCTATTAGCACGGTGCATTCGTTCAGTTTATCCAGTCGCATCCTAGCTGTTTTTTTTACTAGAGCCCTTTCGCATAGCCACTCTTAAACTTGCTCACACACGAGGGAAAATAACTTCTGAGGATAAGGAACCCATTGTGGATGGAGAGTCGAGAATACTCTGCCACAAAAAAGGCTAAACCACTGTAAAACAAATGTTCGTAATTGTATGATCTTAACTACATATAAGTGGGCCTAAATATATAACTTCTTTATGCGGTTAGTAGTATTATTTTACCAAGAGACATAGTGATATTACCATGATTTCTATATTCATTTTGTCGAAATATTAATCACTAATTATCATCGTTTACTGGTAGGGTAATCATTATCAACAATGATACTACATTTTGTTCGATTATGATCAATATATTACCCAGTATCTTTGTATGATGTAATTATTTTTATTTTTCATTTAAGTAGGTATTATTAAATTTACCATGACAACAAGACTTGTTAAGACGTAATTATCATAATTAATAAAATAATAGCGATGATGAGAATAATATTGACATGTAGTAATAACAAAAAACGAAAACAAATACACAAAAAAATGTAATAACAAAAAAACAATAGCGGAAAAAAATTTTTTATGAAAGCACTAAAAATTTTTAAGTTTCAAAAAAATGGTTTTTTTTGCTTATGGTTACTATATTTTTCTTGTGAAAGAGATGCAGTAAAAATGAGTACACATTAAAAAAATAATTTTTAAAATATACATTACTAAATTTCTTATCTTTACTTGTACACCTTGTATTCTTTACAAAGTTGCACGCTCATATAGTAAAAAAACTTCAGCAGGGCAAAAAAAAATGGTGACAATAGAATTGCCAATACTCCCCATATGGCGTTGTGACTGATGTTTTCATTTGGAAAAAAATCTCAATTTCTGATTGGAATGTCATTGTCATGAAGTTTGATGCAAAACTAAAAAAAAATACTTATATTTGGATGTATAAAAATGACGAGCACGACAGAAAAGTGGCTAACGTTAAATAAAACTTTGTCAACGATCTACCACGTTGAAAGCCCGCTTCTCGTCCGATCAGCGAAGTTAAGAAACGTTGGGTCTGGTCAGTACTTGGATGGGTGACCGCCTGGGAACACAGATGCTGTTGGCTTTTTTATTATGCATATTTATTATATATTATATAAGAAATGTATATGTTTAGCATATATAATAAAATGCTAAACATATGCATTTTTCTTTGCCACTTTTAACAGCTCTTCTCATACTTGTATCAAGAAACCCAATGAAATTATACTTTAATTTAAACGAAATAGAGTAAAAGTCATTGGAGGCGAATTTAGAGAGAATAAAAAAAATGGATGGGGGTATAACTAAAGTAAATTAAAGTGAAAAGACTGTTTTATCAAAATCATTAGTAATGATGGATTAAAAAATATGAATGAAATCATTTTAATAATAAGAAAACATTCACGACAATTTCCAGCAATATAATCTGGCAGTAGTTTTGAAGCTTTGGCTCTATACCATTCCTCTTTGGATTTTTCAGAGCCTGTGTTGTCAGTGTACGATTTTATTAACCAGTGAAAACAGTGAGATTTCCTTCCCTTTGGCCGTTGGCTTTTGTAAACTGATGAATGTAGGTGTAACTGGATGGCAAGTAATTGGAATTTCCTAGGAAGACTAAATAAAAACTGAATTGTATAGGGGTATTAACATAATACATTTCAAAAGGGATTTTCCGCGCCAGAGAAAGCAGATAAACCAAAGCAGATATGTTAAATGCTAATATTCCAAACAAAAAATTGCACAACAGGAAACTACATATCAAGATAAGTGACAGAGTATGTCCACGACCTTAATCTATTTTCCCTATCCGTAACTGGTTTTGTTGTAAATTTTACTACATCAATGTCCATATCATAATGCTCGTCTTTTCTTGCCATGACTACTACCATTAATCTTACATAATTGATAACAAACCAACTACTAATTTTAGTGGTAGGATTACATTACAATAATTCCTACTATAATATTGTCAGCAGTAGTAATGACATGATCATTTGTGATTTACATTAATAATTCCTTCACTCGTGTTTCAGCTTTTGACGAGCGAACACCTTGTTGCACAGCTCAATCACTAGTAAAAGCTTACAGCAGGTGCAAAAAACTGGTGACAATAGAATTGCCAATACTCCCGATTTTGTGGTCGATTGTGACTGATGTTTACATTATGGGAAAAAATCTCAATGTTCTGATTGGAATGTATTGTCATGAGTTTTATGCAAAACTAAAATATACATTTTATTAGGATTATAAAAATGCGAGCACGACAAAAAGTGGCTAACGTTAAATAAAACTTTGTCAAGATCATACCACGTTGAAAGCACCGCTTCTCGTCCGATAGCGAAATTAAGCAACGTTGGGTCTGGGCATACTTGGATGGGTGACCGCCTGGGAACACCAGAGCTGTTGGGTTTTTTTATGCAATTTATTTTAAAATTTATAAGAAATGTATATGTTTAGAATATAATAAAAAAGCTAAATAGCATTTTTTTTTGCCATTTTAACAGCTTCCATATTTTATCAAGAAATCCAATGAAATTTTTTTTTTTTAAAGAAATAGAGAAAAGTCATTTGGAGGCGAATTAAGAGAATAAAGAAAAAGGATGGGGGTATAACAAAGTAAATTAAGTGATAATGACTGTTTATCAATAATCATTTTAAAAGATGGTATAAAATATGAAAGAAATCTTTTAAAAATAAAAAAAAATTCACGATCAATTTTCCCGCAATATATTGGCGTAGTTTAAACTTTTGGGTTATACCATTTCCCCGTGGAGTTTCAAGCCTGTGTTGTCAGTGTACGATTTTTTTTAACCAGTGAAAAAAATGGAGATTTCCTTCCCCTTTGCCGGGGTTTTTTGTGACTGATGAATGTAGGTGTAACTGGATGGCAAGTAAAATTGGGAATTTCCTAGGAAGACTAAATAAAAACTGAATTGTATATGGGTATTAACATAATACATTTCATAAGAGTTTTTCCGCGCCAGAGAAAGCAGATAAACAAAGCAGATATGTTAAATGCTAATATTTCCAAACAAAAACTTGCACAACAGGAAACTACATATCAAGATAAGTGACAGAGTATGTCCACGACCTTAATCATTTTCCCTATCCGTAACTGGTTTTGTTTGTAAATATTACTATCATCAGATGTCCATAAACATAATGCTCGTCTTTTCTTGCCATGATACTACCATTAATCTTACATAATTGATAACTAACCAACTACTAATATTAGTGGTAGGATTACAATTACAAATAATTCCTACTATAATATTGTCAGCAGTAGTAATGACATGATCATTTGTGATTTACATTAATAATTCCTTCACTCGTGTTTCAGCTTTTGACGAGCGAACACCTTGTTAAACGCAGTAACAACAAACTCAGTCTTGTGCCACAAAGGCTACCCTGGGGCCCGGGGCCTCTCGTCTCGCTTGATTTGTTGTTCCTGAGTTTCAACGTAAATAAAAGTAAAGTAAAATCCTGTAATTACAGAACTTTTTTTGCTTTGCCAGCACCCTTTATGCTCTTTTTTTGCAGGGACACGAGACTACCCGTAGGCGTAGTCAGCACCCCACCTCAGACCCGCAGCTCTCTTCTACACCAGGGTAGCCCTTACGGGCATTGACCCCTGGGTAGGGGGGCCAGTAGTCTGGGGGCGTCTTTTTGGGGGCACTTTTTTCCATTTCTAAAATTTTCCTTCTTCATGTGACTTCCCTGAGCCTACCGGGAGTACCCTTGTGGCTCCCGTTTTTCGCCTGGGGGTGGGCACCGACTTTCCGTCCTTCGCACTAGGCAAAATTCGGCGGTAAGGGAGTGTCCTCCACATAAAATCGATCCTCTCTGTGGTACTGGAGAAACGCAACCCGGCTTCCACTGGGGGGTAGAGGACGAAAATTGCCGTCGTGAGAGAAGTCTTGAGCCGATGCTCTAAACATTAGGCCACCGCGGCCCTTATATATATATATATATAATATATATATATATCTATATTATATATATATATCTATTAGATATATATATTATACATATAATATATATAATATATATAGTATATATATATTAATCTATATTATAATATATATTATATATAATATATATTATATATATATATAGATATCATTTATATATGTATATATATATAATATATATATATATATATAATATGTATATATATATATATATATCTAATATATATATAATATATATACTATATAGATATAGATTATATATACACATATATAATTTTCGGTTTGAAATTATATTTGACTGGTAGGAATATTTTCGTATAAGAATACCGCAATACCGCCCGGAGTTCTGAAAGGTCACAGGAAAACTCTAAACAAACAGTAAAATAAACAGATAAAAAATGACACCCTATAGATAATATGGAAATAGTAAATATATGTATTGTGTGTAAATAGTATCAAATCGGAGTTTGTATATATCTATATATATATATAGATTATATATATATACAATATATATATAATATATATATATATATATATATATATATATATATATATTATATATATATATACATATTATATATATATATATATTATATATATCTATCTATATATATATATATATATATATATGTGTGGGAGTGTGAGTGTGTGTGTGTGTGTGTGTGTGTGTGTGTGGTGTGTGTGGTGCATGTGTGGCATACAATTATTTCAATTGCCTGCCAAGGGGTGGACCTGGTCCGATACCAGACTGATGCTTACCCCGGCTACCCCTTCTCCCCTCAAGAGGAGGGGCGACCTCATGACCACTCTTTGACAAATTCGAATATGAAAAACGGAAAAACCCCCACAAATTACAAAACGAGAAGACCCATTTTCAAAATCCCAACTGACGAATGCGAGGTTCGCGAAGTAAAATGCGTGAAGGAAAATCAATCGCTTTAGAATGTGAACCCCCCTTAATCATCAAAAGGTCCTTGATGGTCAAGGTGGAGGCCGATTTTGATTTTGTCAAAAAATGCGAGATGGAAGCCTCCCTTGTTAAAGTACAATATAACTCCCAGATAAGTATTTACTTAAGCTGACGGCAAATTCATGATCTTCGAGTTAAAGTAACTATTCCTATTGGCCCAAATACCGTAAATGGGAGTAATCTTTCACAGGATTTGAGGACGATGAAGACAGTGAATTCTGAGAGCATGAAGGGACCAAGAACATAGTGGACGTTTCATATGTATGACCAAGAAGGATGGAAATATCGCGAACGAAAAACTGGGCTGTGTTTTTTGACCTTGCTTTAAATAAAATCCCAGAGTAACGTCAACGTCGTTATGAACCCCCCCCATGCTCAAGTAAGACCTATGTCCAAAAGCCAATGCATTGTAATAGATGCCAAAAAATTCGGACATACCTCATGTAAGCTGTTATATTGATAAAGACTCGAGTAAAATTTGTATGCCGTAAAATGTGCTTGAAGCCCAGACACCATCACATGTACTAGCCAGATTATTCCAAATGTGCTAACTGTGGAGGTCCCCATCATCAGGATCTGCTGAGTGCAGCTCCTGACAGAAGGAGAACGAGACATTCGCACATATGGAAAGCATGAAGTTAGTTATACTGAAGGAAAGTGGAAAGTATGACACACAAACCCGATACTTCCTTTGCTGAAGCAGTAACTAATACCACCCCTAGTGCAAGTAGTGTAAGTCAACAGCTTGCAGCTAGGGATAAAGACATTACTGAACTCAAACAAACTGTTAAAGTATATCAACTGACTAAATTGGTCGATCAAATGACTGCATCAACCCAGCATAAACATCATAAGGAGAATGATACAGGAAGCACCGTCCGGAGCGCACCTTCCCCTTCCGGGTACTCCTGTGAGGACTTTCGTCTGGCTCGCGATTCGGTTTCGCGAGAAAGAGGCAGATCGCAATCTGTCAGTGTACTCACCTCGAAGGAGGTGCAGGACCATGGAGGATTCTGTCTCCAAACCATCCGAGAGAGGTCCCCGGGAAGCGAGTGAGAGGAGGCGCCTCCCTCCCATAAAAGAAACTAAAACACGGTGGACAAGGCACTTCCAAACTCCATAAAACTTAATATTCGGTCGACCATTATTACAATGGAACTATCGAGTTTAGATCTAATGTAAATTGACTTAAATTATTAAACCTCGTCCTATGCTCCCGATCTATTATAGTTCTCCAAGAAACGCAGTTAACACCATCTCGTCTTGATGAGGTCGTTTCGATGAGGAACTACATCTATGTCGGAAAGGGATCGTGAGGGTAGGGGGTGGGGGGAGTTCGCCATGTTACATTCCCAAGCCTCCCTTTTACAGAAGTGACTATGATTCTCCTTTGGAGTTTTGCGCATGCCAAAGTTAAAAATTAATGGGATCGTATTTGGGCTATATGTTCAGTTTATTGTCCACGGATACAGTGATAACTATGAGGAGGTCTTGCTCTTCAGGAACGCTCTGCCACAAATAAACTAAGTAATTTTAGGTGATTTTAATTGCTCATTCATAAGTTATGTTGCCTGCGGGTGGATGGTAGAGGTGAGCAAGTAGTTAAGTTGATTAAGGAGTCTGATTTAACCTTCTGAAAATGGTAGTCCGACGCAGGGTGGACGAAAAATACCGGTAATTTGAGCTTATTGGACTTATCCACTGGTCTCTTAAATAGAAGCCAAGTGCCTGTGGACTCACCATGACGACTCGTTGGGAAGCGACCATCTTCCTATTTTGATTAAATATTCATACGACACAGTGAGACCGCCTCCAGCACCTAAATTTAACGTAAAAAGGAGCGTCAAGCTCGAACTTGTTGGAGAAACCATTGACGAAAAAGTAAACAATATATTAAGAATTCGATTATAGAAGCAGCATTGCTATCCATTCCTAAAGCTTCAACAGATGGCGTTAAGCATTAAGGTTCCATGGTGGACACAGATGGCCGCAGGGCGCTGGTTGTTGCGACGCCAATTAGGCCTAGAGGCTTTTCAAAAAAATAACATCACAAATGTGAGAACTTTTGCAATTACAAACAAGCAAGAGCTAGGGCTCGAGCAAAAAGATACTTCTGGCGGAGATTTGTCACTACCAATAAAATCAATAAAAAAAATCATATTTCAAAATTAATAACATCACCCACGAGGGCACTAATTCGATTTCACTAGAGACAATTGCTTAATGCACTCGCCAGGTAGTTCTCTCATACAAAACAGCTCGGACAACTTACCATCCTGCATTCCATGGCCCATCAAGGGAAGCGGCTGAGGCTGCAACCTATTCACTTGCCACAGGAGATGACTTTGATTACATATAAAAGACTAACTATGGATTTAGCTTGTCCGAGCCGTGGAAGCCTGCAGAGGAACATCCTCAGGGCCCCGTGAGATTAATATGAGATGATAAAGCATCTTAATCATGATGCATGATTAAGGACTAGGAAGTGTACAATGAAAATTTTGGAAAAATCCACACTTTTCCAAACTCATGGCACTTCGCCCATATCATTCCCATATTGAAAGGAGGGGGCTATCCCAAGATTACCATTCCATACCGCTCAATGCGTTGACAAGTGCTTTAGCAAGGTAATGGGAACGAATGTTGACAGTAGGCTATTGTATATTTTAATCCAGTAATTCCTAGTTGACGAGCAGTTGCAGTTTCCGAAGGACGCCAAACTCTCGATCAGCGAGGTAAAGCTGGACAGTCATATTAAAGAGGCAATGCCAAAAAGATTTTTTGAAAAAGCCTAACAAACATGACCATGGCGCGATATGGCCTACTCAGAAGACTTTTATGCTTGGATTACGTTGAAATTTGTTGTATCCAAAATTTCAGTCTGGGACAGAATTTTGTGTCAAAATTATTTTCCAACAATGTCAATTTTTCGGACATTTTTGTCCAGGCAAACGGGGGTCCCACAAGGAAGTGTTCTTGTACCACATTATTTATATTGCATGATAATGAAATCTTACCAGCCCCTCGGAATCTCGAAATACTCACTGTCCGCTGATGATTGTGTCATTATGGCACTCAGCAATAGTGATAGAATTCTCAGCAAATCGCACACAAAATTGCACTATGTAGGATTCATAAACTAGGGCCTCCAGTCGGGTTTAAGTTTTCCATTAGAAAGAGTATTGGGGTAATTTTTTCACATAGGAGGAAGCCGAAAATCATGCTAACTCTAGACAACCACCCAATACCTATTCAAAATTCTGCTTAAGTTTCTTGAGCTACTTTCTGATAGTAGACTCAATTGGAAAGACCACACTGGTCAGTTAAAGAATAAATGTCAAAGAGCACTAAATTTATTAAAGTGCATTTCTGGTAATAAATGGGGAGCTGATAGAAAGTCTTTGCTAATGATATATAAAGCCCTACATAGAAAAGAATTTTCCTCCACGGTGCCCCCAATGTAACACCAACATCACCATCCACCACCTCTTAATAATATGCACCCACTACACAAACCATAAGGCCGCGGTGGCCGAATAGTTAGAGCGTCTAACTCAACACTGTCACGACGGCAATCTGAGTTCGAGGGTTCGAGTCACCGGCCGGCGCGGTTTTTCCCTAGGCAAGGAACTTTACCTCGATTGTCTACCTAGCCCCTTTGGGGGGCCAAACCAGCTCAAGTCAGTGCTGGGTCCCAAGCCCGGATAAAATAGAGAAAATGATTACCTAAAAAGGTAACACCGGCACTCTCCGTGGAAAGGAACTGGGGGCCCTACCACGTACTCACTCCACGAGCATCACAACATGAAAACTACAATTAAGTATCATGCTGTGACCACGGAGGCTCAGACATGAACCTACCGTTAAAAGAAGAAGACACAAACCATAGAAAAAACATCAAAAATTATTTTAGAATAAAAAATATGGACTTTACATTAACAAATATTCTATCAGATGATGAAAGAATCATCAGTAAAGCAATCACTTTTCTAAGGGAGACACAACTTTATGACCTTATCTAGATTGACAGTATATAGGATCCATTGGCTTAATAATCTTGGCCACGTGCCGCTGGTTGATAGCCAAGAAATCCAACAAAGAAAGAAAGAAAGGATATAAACCTGTTACAGGGTTGATCTCGGTAAGTATTGTCAGGCCCAAACGAGCAATCCACATATATCTTGAGTTTTATATCTTTACTGGGGTATTTGACGATTTCAACGACAAACATTTAAAACCATAAGATATGGTATTAAAATTTTAAAACCGGGTGGGGGCGTGGTTTTGGGGGGGTGGTGGTGGTGGTGGTGTGTGTGTTGTGTGGGTGGTGTTGGGGGTGGCGCGTGGTGGTTGTCACACACACAACCACACCCACACACACACACACACACACACACACACACACACACACACACAGACGGACACACATGCACACGCACGCACGCGCACACAAACACACACACACACACACACACACACACACACGCACGCACGCACGCACGCACGCACACAACCACGCGCGTCTTATCTTTTTCAGGAGTTGGAAAATTTTAATACCATATCTTATGGTTTTAAATGTTTGTCCGTTGAAATCGTCAAATACCCCAGTAAAGATAATAAAACTCAAGATATATGTGGATTGCTCGTTTGGGCCTGACAATACTTACCGAGATCAACCCTGTAACAGGTTTATATCCTTTCTTTCTTTCTTTGTTGGATTTCTTGGCTATCAACCAGCGGCACGTGGCCAAGATTATTAAGCCAATGGATCCTATATACTGTCAATCTAGATAAGGTCATAAAGTTGTGTCTCCCTAAAAAGTGATTTCTTTCTGATTTGATTCGTTCATCATCCTGATAGAATTTTTGTTATGTAAAGTCCATATTTTTTTATTCTAATATAATTTTTTGATGTTTTTTCTATGGTTTTTGTGTCTTCTTCTTTAAAACGGTGTTCATGTCTGAGCCTCCTGTCACAGCATGAATACTTAATTGTAGTTTTCATGTTGTGATGCTCGTGGAGTGAGTACGTGGTAGGGTCCCCATTCCTTCCACGGAGAGTGCCGGTGTTACCTTTTTAGGTAATCATTTTCTCTATTTTATCCGGGCTTGGGACCAGCACTGACTTGAGCTGGCTTGGCCACCCAGTGGCTAGGTAGCACAATCGAGGGAAGTTTTCCCTTGCCTAGGGGAGCAACGCGCCGGGGGGGTGGACTCGAACCTCGAACTCAGATTGCACGGTCGTGACAGTGTTGAGTTCGAACGCTCTAACTATTCGGCCACCGCGGCCTTATGGTTTGTGTAGTGTGTGCATATTTATTAAGAGGTGGTGGATAGTGATTTGGTGTTACATTGGGGGCACCGTGGAGGAAAATTCTTTTCTATGTAGGGCTTTAATATATCATTAGCAAAGACTTTCTAATCAGCTCCCATTTATTACCAGAAATGCACTTTAATAAATTTAGTGCTCTTTGACTTTATTCTTTAACTGACCAGTGTGGTCTTTCATTGAGTTCCTTACTATCAGAAAGTAGCTCAAGAAACTTAAGCAGAATTTTGAATAGGTATTGGGTGGTTGTCTAGAGTTAGCATGATTTTCGGCTTCCTCCTATGTGAAAAAATTACCCCAATACTCTTTCTAATGGAAAACTTAAAACCCGACTGGAGGCCCTAGTTATGAATCATACCTAGTGCCAATTGGATGCGATTTGCTGAGAATTCTACACTATTGCTGGAGTGCCATAATGGCACAAATCATCAGCGTACAGTGAGTATTTCAGATTCCGAGGGGGGCTGGTAAGATGTCATTTATCATGCATAAAAATAATTTGGTGACAAGACACTTCCTTGTGGTACCCGTTTTGCTGGACCAAAATGTCCGAAAAAGTGACATTGTTGGAAAATAGTTGTACGCAAAAGTTATCTGTCAGACATGAAATTTTGAATAAAACAAATTTCAACGTACTCCAAAGCATAAGGTCCTTCTTGAAGTAGGCCATATCGCCATGTCATGTTGTAGCTTTTTGAAAAAAATCGCTTTTTTGGCAATTGGCCTCTTGGAATATGACTGTCGCAGCGTTACTCGCTGTACTTCGGAGTTTGTCGTCCCTTTCGGAAGCTGCTTGCTCGTCAACTAGTAAATTACTGGAATTTAAAATATACAATAGCCTACTGTCAACAATTCGTTCCATGACCTTGCATACAAGCAACTTGTCAACGCAAATTGAGCGGTAGGAGATGGTAGATCCTGGGATAGCCCCCTCCTTTCAATATGGGAATGATATGGGCGAAGTGCCATAGTTGGAAAAGTTGGCTTTCCAAATTTCATTGTACACTTCTAGTAACTTAATCATGGCATCATGATTAAGATGCTTTATTCATCTCCTATTGAATCTCATCGGGCCTGCCCCGGGCATAGCTCAAGGCTGACGCGTCTGAGTCGGGGAGGTATCCACTCCACCAAGATCCTGTCCGGGCCCCCCAGGCCCACCAACTGCATTTCTGCCACAAAACCTTTTCCCAAATTTTTTACCTAAAAAATTTTTTACCATAAAATTTTCCCTATCGGGCATTTACTAAAAAGATTTTAAAATCAGTCCTTTTACCAAATCTTTAATGACATGTGTCTTTAAATTTATTCTATTAAAATGAAAGGCTTTCAAATTTGATTATTGTGCAGATTTACCCAAAATTTGTTTTGGGGTGAATTACCCTTTTCCTTTCTTATTAAAAATTCCCCATATATCTTTCCAATGAAATTAAAACTTGCTGAGACCATTTTTGGGAAATCCATAATGCCAATATACGTGTGAGAATTTAGATTCGAGGGGATGAAACTTTGGTACATAAAATTGGGGAGACTTTTGGACCCTTGATTCTAGAAAAATTTTGAAAGGACATTGTGGATTTTGGGAAAAAATTTTCGAAAAGGAATTTGAAAAAAAAGCAAGTTTCAGAAATAAAGAATAAACCAAGTCCTATCCCAAAGCAAATTTTCTATATCCAATTTTACTTCACTTTTTCAATTCTAAAATATAAAACCCAAAAAACTTGGAATGGCCCCCCTTGGAACCCGTTTCCACTAAATTTGGGGTTTGGAAAAGAAACGCTCGTAACAATTTTATGACTTTAAAAATTTTCAAGCAATGGCAATTGTAAGGGAAATTGTTTAACCCCAACTTTCAATTTGGGCGGAGGGGGCAAAGTCCTGAGTTTATTTTTTCCCAAATTTATTGCATTTGCAATTAATATGTTTGAAAGTGCTTTTCATCTCATATCGAATTAATGGGGCCTGGGATGTTCCTCTAACGTTCCTGGGGGGGGAGCCCCTTAAGGTTTCTTTTGAACAAAGTCCATCTGTGGAAAGTTATTGTAAAAGGCTTTTCCTGGGGAAAAGGGAAAAGGTTTGGAGCTAGCCTCCTGGGGAGGAAGGGGGAGGAATTATAGCTGTTTAGGGAAAATGGTCCCTTAAATGTTTTAAATTAAAATTTTTTTAAATATTTTATTATGAAAAATGTTTTTTTTTGTTTTATTATAGGCCCAAACTCCGGAGTCTTTTTTGTTGTTTAAACTCCGGGGGTTCCTTTTGCTTGTTTTAATTCAGCCCATTTTGTGTTTTTGAAAATTTATTTATTTTAAAAAGCGCTGGCATCGTGCACCAGGCTCATCTTGGCTATCTGTCCAATTAAAGGGTAAGCATTGTTCAATTTGAATGGAAATGTTCTTTATATCAATGGTTTTTTAACAATTCATAGGTCTTTCCAACCCAAGTCTGCGTTTACGTTTTTAGGCGCACGTCTCATGTTTCTTAAATTTAACCCAAATGGAAGTGTCGTTTCCAAAATCTCAATGGGTGCCCCATGGCTCTATGAAGAACCAGTGTAATTAAAAGGGCCAATTAAGGAAAAAAGCCCACCCGCGTCACCCCAAACCGCTTAAAGGGACTAATCAATTCAAAGACAATAACTATTTAACCTCACCCCCGCCAACCCATACATGGGGGAAAACCTAAATATTTTTTTGGGAAATTAAAAAGAAAAACTATTGGCTACGTTCGAAGGGGACAAAAGTAACTTAGCGTCCCTGCCTTTAATTTTTACTAAAGGGACAATCCAAGTAGTCATTATTTTCTTAAGGGAAAATTAAATGAACATGCACTCCGTAAAACCTGACGGGCGACTAAGGTACCTCACGGACCTTAAAAAAGGTAGCTGAAAAGTCGTTTCGGAGAATTAATTCGGGAGAAAAAGGGGGAAACGGGCTAATAATTTAAGGTCATTTACTTTAGATCTAAGACTTCGACAGTTCCTTGTATAATGGTCGACGCGAAGTTTACGTTTTAGGGGGTTTTGGGAAAAGTGCCTTGCCCACCAGTTTTTTCTTTTTTTTGGGAGGGAGACCCCTTTCCTCTCCCTCGCTTCCGGGGACCTTTTCCGGGATGGTTTGGAGACAGAAGCCTCCATGTCCTGCACCTCCTGTGAGGGAGACGACTGACAGATTGCGATCTGCTTCTCTCACGAGAAACCGATCGCGACCCAAACCCGAAGTCTCACAGGAAGCCCGGACGGGAAGGTGCGCTCGGACTGTGATTCGGTATCATCCTCCTTTGATGTTTAGACTGGGTTGATGCAGCTTTTGATCAACCAATTTGGTAAAATGATAACTTTAATATTAATTTCTTAACCGTTTGTTTAAGTTCAGAAATTTTCCCTTATCCTTGCTGCAAGCTGTTGACTGACATTACTTGAACTAGGGTGGTTAGTTACTGCTTCAGCATAGAAGTATCAGGTTTGTGTGTCAAACTTTCCATTTTCCTCTTAGTTTCAGATAACTAACTTCATGTTTTCTCATTTCTAATGTCTCTTTTCCCTTCTTCAGGATGCTTCACTCAGAGACCCTGACTGATGGGGCCCTCCACAATTAGCACTTTTGGGAAAATTGGCTAGTACAAGTATGGTGTCATGGGCTTCAGCACTTTTAGGGCAACAAATTTACTTAAAGTCTTTATCATACATCTTAATGAGGTGTGTCCGAATTTTTGGCATCTTTTACAAGCATTGGCTTTGGATAAAAGGTCTTACTTGAACACTTTCATAACCGACGTTGAATACTCGGGGATTTTGTTTAAAGCAAAGGTCAAAAAACACAGTCCAGTTTTCGTTCGCACATTCCCGTCCTCTTGGTCATACAATGAACGTCCCTAGTCTTGGTCCTTCACTCTAAAGAATTTCACTTTCTCCATCGCCCTCAAATCCTGTGAAAAGTTACTCCCTTACAGGTTTTGGGCAATAGGAATAGTACTTTAACTCGAAGATCATGAATTGCGTCAGCTTAAGTAAATCCTTTAAATCTGGGAGTTGTATGTACTTTAACAAGGAGGCTTCCATCTCGCAATTTTTGACAAAATCAAAATCGCCGCCCCACTTGACCATCAAGGACCTTTTGATGATAAAGGGGTCACGTTCAAAAGCGTTGTTTTTCATTCACGCATTTTACATTCGCGAACCTTGCATTCTCGGTGGGGATTTGAAAAGTGGTCTTCTCGTTCTGTCGTTAGTGGGGGTTCGTGTTCAGGGTCGAGTTTGTCAAGGAGTGGTCATGAGTCGCCCCTCCTCCTTGAGGAGGAGAAGGGGTACCCGGGGGTATCATCCACCCTGGGAAATCGGACCAGGCCCGACCCCTTTGCTCAAAATCGTTCTCCTGAAGGTTTAAAAACTTTTAAAAATTTTGGTATCAACCTAACAGCAATAGCAAAGAGAGAGAAATCAGTATTTCGTCCTCTACCCCCAGTGGAACCTGGTTGCGTTCTCCAGTACCACAGAGAGGATCGAGTTATGTGGAGGACACTCCTTACCGCCGAACTTGCCTAGTGCGAAGGACGGTAAGTCGGTGCCCACCCCCCAGGCGAATACGGGAGCCCACAAGGGTACTCCGGTAGGCTCAGGGAAGTCACATGATAGAGGAAAATTTTAGAATGGAGAAAAGTGCGCCCCAAGGACGCCCCAGACTACGGGCCTCCCTACCCAGGGGTCAAAGCCCGCAAGGGCTACCCGGGTTTGAAGAAGAGAGCTGAGGGTCTGAGGGGGGTGCTGACTACCCTACTGTAGCTCGTTTCACCTGCAAAAACAAAGCACTGAAGGTGCTGGCAAAGCACAAAAATGTTCTGTAATTACAGGATTTTACTTTATTAATTTACGTTAAAAAATCAGGAACAACAAGTCAGCGAGACAAGAGGCCCCGGGCTCAGGGGAACTCTGTGCACAAGACTGATTTGTTGTTTCTGGTTTAAAGGGTTGCTCGACAAAAGCTGAAAAAAGGAGTGAAAACATTTTTTTTTTTCTTTTTTTCTTGTTGGATTCTTGGGTATCAACCAGCGGTGTGGGCCCAAAGGGTTTTTAGCCAATGGGTTCCTATTATTCTGTCAATTAGATAAGGGCATAAGTTTTGTCTTCCTTAAAAAGTGATTACTTTCTGATGAAATTTTTTTATCATTGAAGGTTTTTTAGTGTAATTTTTATTTTTTATGAAAATTTTAGGTTTGCTTTGATTGATTTATTGCAACTTAGGATTGTGGATTAGGGGTTGGTTTATTGGGGTGCACTGTGGAAAACTTTTCCAATGTAGGGAGTGAGGTGGGTTAATTTGTGTGTTACCTAAAGGGGGGCCAAAACCCCCTCCCCCCTTTTTTTTTCTGTTGGCTTGGGCCCACGTCTATTGAGGTTTTTGTTTGTGATTGGAGGTGGTCCACTCACTTTGCCACAGGAGATGTATTTTTTCTTTATAAAGACCCAAAACCCCCTGAGATCTGTAGATATGGCTAAGGGCAGATCGCCAGTTGACCCGGTAATTTTCAGCCTGTCATGCATGGATACAGAGTGTTAAATTTTGATTTTTGGCACCATGTAGCTTACGAATGATATTTCCAGAAGTTCATTTGGTGGTTTCTAATGATTTAATGGCTTTAAATGAATTAAGGAATCTGAAAAAATTACTATTCTATCGGGTCGTCGATAGTGCAAAAATCAAGGCTTTTTCAATGGCAAAAGTTCGCAGAAAGATCGTGTATGATGGCAGTCTGAACTTTAGTTTACATTCATCGACCATCCACGCACCCAACACTCTTTTCTTGGGCCGTCGTATATAATGAAAAAAGGGAGTGTTTAACAAGGGCTCTCGAACCTCGGCGTCCTCCACCTCCGGCGCCAGGCCTTGGCGATGAAGCCAGGCTTCTGATGAAAAATTGGGGGTTTCCCCTGGCGCTATATTGAAATGAACCAGGGGTTTGATGGTAGAGGAATCTATACCGACTTCTCGACGAGGTCGTGGGTCTCGTGCAAAGGGCCTAATGCCATATTGCCATAGGGTGGTCGGGACTCGACCACTTGCGGCAAGCTCAAGGCTAAATGACGCGTCTGAGTCGAGGGGAGGTACTCCTGACTCCACCTCAAGACGCTCGATCCGAGTGCATCAGGGCTCCAAGCACCAAAGCAAACAGGCATTTGCACAGCATCCAAAAACCCTTTTAAAATTGTTTTCCCATGCCCCAACCATACCGATTTACCCATAATCACTTTAACCTAATCAGGGCTTTTTTATACCATTAGCAAAGACTGTTATCAGCTCCCCCTTTTACCAGAAATGCACTTTAAAAAATTAGTGCTTTTGAATTTTTTCTTTTAAATACCCAAGTGGCTTCCAATTTGGGTTACTTCAAAAAGTAGCCCCAGAAACTTTGCAGAATTTGAAAAGTATTGGGTGGTTTTCTAGAGTTAGCTGATGTTTGCTTCTCCACTGAAAAAAATTTCCCCAACTCCCTTTTAAAAGGAAAACTTAAAACCCCCTGGAGGCCCCAGTTATAATTATCCATTCCCAATTTGGATCGATTTTTTCTGGAATTCTGCATTATTGTGGGAAAGCATAATGCACAATCACAGGTACGTGAGTATTTAAGATTCCGAGGAGGAGCTGTAAAATGTATTGATATACAAGAAATAAGTTGGTGACAAGACCTTCCCTTTGGGACCCCGTTTTCCTGGGAAAAAAAGTCCGAAAAAGGAATTTTCGAAAATAATTTGACAGCAAATTTTTAAAAGAAATTTTTTAAAAAAAGGGAAATTTCCCAATCCAAAGCAAAAGTTTTTTGAGTAGGCCCTATCGCCAGTCATGTCGAGGCTTTTTCATATCTAAAAATATGAAAAAAAAAAACTTTTTGGCAATGGCCCCTTTTATATGACTGTCCCGCTTTTCAGCTGACGAGAGTTTGGCGTCCCTTTCGGGAAACCGCACTGCTCTCAATAGTAAAATTTCTGGGAAATTTAAAAAATGCAATAGCCTTGTTAACAATTCGTTTTCCCTGACCCGATAAGCAACTTGTCAAAGCAATTGGGGGTAGGGGATGGCAAGTTGGGGTTACCCCTCCTTTCAAAATGGGGAAAGATGTGGGCAAAATGCCAGATTTTTGGAAAAAAGTGGGGTTTCCAAATTTCATTGCACTTTTAGCAATTAATCATGTTCATGATTAAGATGCTTCATCACTATATCGAAACTCATCGGGCCTGGGATGTTTCCCCTCAGGGTTTTAGGGGTCGGGCAAGTCTCATTGTTTTCTTATTTAATCAAATCATTCCTGTGGCAAAATGAATTGGTTGAGCTCCGCCCCTTTTTGGTCAGGAAGGGGGATGGTAATTGCGAGCTGCTTGTAAGAGAACTGCCTGGCGAGTCTTTGCAATGTTTAGGTGTCAAATTTTCCCTCTATGATGTTTTAAATTTTAAAGATGTTTTTTCTTTTTTTTATGAAGTGGCCCAAAACCCCCGATATTTTTGTAGTATTATTTTAGAGACAAAGTCCCCCGGAGTCTCTTTTGTTGCTTATTTCTACGACCCTAGCTCTTGCTGTTTTTATTCAAAAATTTCATTTTGATGTTATTTTTTAAAAACGTAGGCCTTTTTGCGTCGGGACGCGCCCGCGGGAATCTGGGGGCCACCTGGAACTTAGTTAAAAGCTATCTTCGAAATTTTTGGAATGGATAGCAAAGCTCTTTTATAAAGAATTTTGAATATTGTTTACTTTATCTAATGGTTTCCCAACAAATTGAGCTTGACGCTCCTTTTGGGGGCGGGCCCCTCTGCTCTTTTACGTTTAAAATTTTGGCGCTGAAGGCGTTTTCACGTGTTTCCATGAATATTTAATCAAAAAAGGAAGATGCCTTCCCCAACGAGTCGTCAAAAGTGTGCCCACAGGCACTGGTGCTATTTATGAAGAACCGGATAAGTCAAAAAAAGCTCAATTTCCGGTATTATCGTCCACCCGCGTCGGGCTACCCCATCAGAAGGACAATCGACTATTAAACAAAAATTAATATTTCCACCCTACCATCCCCCGCAGGGAACCCAAAAATTTTTTGGTTAAAATCGCTAAAATTACTTTTTTTTGTGGCAGACGTTCCCCGAAGGCAAAGAGCTCTCTGGTATCCCTGCATCAGGGGGGCAATAAAGTAACATTACCAGATACGTGCATTTTTTTTACTTGATGCGACAAAACCCCAAAATAAATCAATAGTCCTTCGTAAAAGGGGGGCTTTTTTGGGGGATGGAATGGCGGACCCGCCCCCACCCCAACCCTCACGATCCTTCCGGAAAAAAATGGTATTCCTCAGCGAAAACGACCTCGTAGAGACGAGGTGTGTTTAAAATGGTTTTTTTTTTGGAGAACTATAATATCGGGAGATAGGGAGGTAATAATTAAGGGCATTTACTTTTGTCTAAGACCGACGTTCCCTTGTTAAAAGGCGAGCAAGATTTTCGTTTTTATGGGGGTTGGGAAAGGGCCTTTTTCCACCAGGTTTTTTCTTCTTTTTTTTTCCCTCCTCTCCCTCCTTTTTCCCGGGATTTTGGGAGGGTTTTTTGGGAAAAAGCCTCCCCCCCTCCTGGTGGGGGCTCGGGACTTTCTTCCCCGGAAAGATGGGCCCGACGAAGCCCCAAGTTGCCCCCGGGGGGAACGGGAAGTGACGATTCATCCTCCTTTTTTTAACGGGTTGAGCAGTATTTGCAAACCCCGCGATTTCTTTTTAATTTTTTCTTTCCCGTTTAAGTCGCTTTTTACTTGCTGCAAACTGTTGATGACATTACTTGCCCCTTTTTAGACTGTTCAGCATGGAAACTTTGTGTGTAAACTTTATTTTTATTCTTTAAAATAACAACCAGTTTTTATCCAATTTCTTTCCTTCTTCAGGTTTTTACATTTTTTACAGATCCTACTATAACCTCCACATTTCACATTTAAATTGGGTAGTAAAGTATGTTTGGGTTTAAACTTCCAACAAATTTATTTTTAATCTCCTTTAATTTTTTCCGAATTTTCTCTTTCTCTTGCTTGGATAATTTAAATTAAAATTTCAAACCCCCGTTAAACCCTTGGGGGGTTAAAACAAATCAAAAAACACAGCCATTTTTTTGCAATTTTGTTTGGTTACAATGAAGTCCAGCTTGGCCTTTGCCCAAAATTTACTTTTTCCATGCCCCAAACCCCTTAAAGTTCCCAATTTTGGCATCTATTACTTTCTGGACATAATTTCGTCAGCTTAATAAACCTTAACTGGGGGTTTTGTTTTAAAAGGAGGTTTCCACTCCCTTTTTTGGCAAAACTCCCGTCCAATGACCACAAGGCCTTTTTATGTAAATTTTTACGTTTTTAAAACCCGGGGATTTTCTTTCCCTTTTACATTGCAATTGAAATTTCTTTTGAAAAGGGTTTTTTTTGTCTTAGTTTCCTTTCGGGGATTTTTTTAAGGGGGCAAGCGGGGCCCTTCCTTTTTAAAAATCATCCCCCGGGATGGCCCGGGCCACCCCCTTTCTCAAAAATTTTGAAGGGGTTTTAAATTTAACTTTTATCAAACAACACAAAAACTAAAAAAAAAACAGTTTTCTTCCCCACCCCCCGTGGAAGTGGTTCTCTCCTACCCAAAGGGGTTTTTTATTATGTGGGCCCCCTTTCCCCCAAGCCGAATTGCCTAGGGAAAGGGCGGGAAAAAAGGTTGCCCCCCCCCAAAGGGAATACCCGGGAGCACCAAAGGGCTCGGTAGGCTCAGGAAATCCAAAGGGAAAAGAAGGGAAAAAAGGCCCCAAAGGACCCCCAGACTACGGGCCTCCTACCCCCGGGAAAACCGGGGGCTCCCGGGTTTAAAAAGCGGGGTTGAGGGGGGTGCTCTACGCCACTTGCCTTGTCACCCCCAAAACGAGCACGAAGGTGTGGAAAGCCAAAAAAATATGTAAAAAAAAGGAAACTTTTTTTATTTAAATAAAAAAACTGGAAAAAAGCGGGCGAGGGGGGGCTCCAGGGGAAACCCTTTACCTTTATTTTGTCTCTTAAAAAAGGTGGGGGCTCCAAAGGAAAAAGAGGGGAAAAAAATTTTTTTTTTTTTTTTTTTTTTTTTTTGGACTTGGCTATAACCAGCGGCAGGCCCCGGTATTAGCCTGGCCATTTTTTTTATCTCTTAAGGATAAAGTTTTCCCTTAAAAAAGGTTTAAATTTTTTTTTTTTTATTTTTCTCAGATAAGTTTAAAAAAGAAATTTTTTTTTTTTGGAAAATTTTTTAAATTTTTTCTTGTGTTTATTTGCCCAAAATTTTTTAAAATTTTGGTTTAGGGGGAGGGTGGTTTTGCAAGGGGGCACGTGGGGAAATTTTTTTTAATATAGGAGTGGGTGGGGAATTTTGTGCTTTTACCAAGCGGGCCAAAACCCACCTCCTCCCTTCTTCTTTCCCGTGGGTGTTCCCCCGTTTAATTTTTTGTTTTGTTTGGGGGATTGGAGGGGGGTCCACTCACTTTTCCACAGGAGATGATTTTTTCTTTTTTAAGAGACACAAAACACCCGGATCTTACGGGCTATGCAAAGGGCCGTCTCAGTGACCGGAATTTGTCAGCCGGGGCATTTCCAGGAAACCCGAGGGCCCGGGGCCCCTATTAGTTGTTGATTTTTGGACCATGTATTAGAATGTATTACCCAGAATTCTTTTTGGGGTTTTTAATGATTAATGGGTTTAAATGAACTTTAAAGGGAAACTGAAAAAATTACATTTTACGGGGCGTCGATAGTGCAAAATCAATGGCTTTTTCAATGGCAAAAAGTTCAGCAAGAAAGATCGATGTATGATTCGGCAGTCTGAACTTTAGTTCACATTCAGTCGACCATACACCCGCACCCACACACTCTTCTGTCTTGGAGCGTCGGTATATATATGAAAAAAAAGGGAGATGTTTAACAAGGATCTCTCTGAACCTCTGGTCGTACCTCCACCTCCGGCGCCATGGCCTTAGCTGATGGAAGCCAGCTTCCATGATGGAAAAATTGGGAGTTTCCCATGGCGCTATATTTGACTGAACCAGGGTATCGATGGTAGAGAGATCTATACCGACTTTCTCGACGAGGTCGTGGAGTCTCGTGGCAAAGGGCCTAATGCCCACTATTGCCATTAGGGTGGCTCGGGACTCGAGCCACCTTTGCGGCATAGCTCAAGGCTAACTGACCGCGTCTGAGTCGGAGGGGAGGTACTCCTGACTCCACCTCAAGACGCTCGATCCGAGTGCACTTCAGGGCTCCAAGACACACACGCAAACAGGCATTCTGCACAGCATCCAAAATCCTTTCAAACTTGTTCTCGATGCCGAACATACACGATTGACCCATAATCTACTTTAGACTAATCAGGGCTTTATATACCATTAGCAAAGACTGTCTACCAGCTCCCCATTTACTACCAGAAATGCACTTTAATAAATTTAGTGCTCTTTGACATTTATTCTTTTAACTGACCAATGTGGTCTTTCCAATTTTAGTCTACTATCAAAAATGTAGACCTAAAAAATTTAGCAGAATTTTGAAATAGGTATTGGGTGGTTGTCTAGAGTTAGCCTGATGTTCGGCTTTCTCCCCACGTGAAAAAATTACCCCAATACTCTTTTGAATGGAAAAACTTAAAACCCCACTGGAGGCCCAGTTATGAATCATATCCAGTGCCAATTGAATACGATTTGCTGAGAATTCTGCATTATTGCTGGAGTGCCATAATGCACAATCATCAAACGTTTCAGTGAGTATTTAAGATTCCGAGGAGGAGCTGGTAAGATGTCATTGATCATAAAATAGAAATAATGTTGGTGGACAAGGGCACTTCCTTGTGGGACCCCGTTTGCCTGGACAAAAATGTCCGAAAAAAGTGACATTGTCGGAAAATAATTTGCCAGCAAAAGTTCTGTCAGAAATGAAAATTTGAATAAAACAAGGCAAGTTTCCATGTAATCCAAAAGCATAAAGTTTTCTGAGTAGGCCATATCGCCATGTCATGTCGTTGGCTTTTTCTATATCTAAAAAATACTGAAATCAAAAAATCTTTTTTGGCAATGGGCCTCTTGAATATGACTGTCCAGCTTTACTAGCTGATCGAGAGTTTGGCGTCCCTTGCGGAAGCCGCACTGCTCGTCAACTAGAAATTACTGGAATTTAAAAATGCAATAGCCTACTGTTAACAATTCGTTCCATGACCTTGCATAAGCAAACTTGTCAACGCAATTGGGCGGTAGGAGATGGCAAGTCTGGGATTACCCCCTCCTTTCAATATGGGAATGATGTGGGCAAAGTGCCATGAGTTTGGAAAAGTGTGGCTTTCCAAATTTCATTGTACACTTCTAGCCCAACTTAATCATGTCATCATGATTAAGATGCTTCATCATCTCATATCGAATCTCATCGGGGCCTGGGGATGTTTCCTCTACAGGCTTCTAGGGCTCGGACAAGCATTCCATTGTTAGGATCTTTATTGTAAAACAAAGTCATCTCCTGTGGCAAAGTGGAATTGGTTGCAGCTCAGCCTTCTTGGTGGTCAGGAAGGCGGATGGTAATTTGGAGCTGCTTGTAGAGAACTGCCTGGCGATGATAGCAAGTCTTAGGCAAATGCCCTCTCAATGAGTTATTATTTTGGAAGACAATT